>NC_092559.1:27230399-27385497 GCF_037038585.1 Patagioenas fasciata
GTGTAAATTTCCAGGAGCTGTGAGCTTGTTTAAATGCAGTGAAGGCGTCAGTGAAGTCCTGTTTTTTGTACAGTAAGTTACACAGAGTTAAGCAAGGCTAGACAATAGTGATGTGGGTTAAAGGGTTAGTTCTTTGCGTTTTAATTAGTTAATTGTCAATTCCCTGTATCAACTTGTGGTTTGAATGTGGGTTTATATCAATGAGTGGCAATTAAATGTTGTTCCACAGAACTTGGAAAATAGGATTTGATACAGCACTTTAAGTTAATTTGCTTTTATTATTATCTAATAATTTTGAGACCGGGAAAGTATTTAAGTTGTTGAACTCTGATCCCTAATTCAGTCGGTTGTTGGAGCAATAAAGGACTCAGCATTCCAATTCAATGTGAATCACACAAAGCCATTTATTACAGAAACAAACCTCCTTATATACGCAACTATTCTCTAATCACGCATCCACGCTCCAAGCATGGATTCGTTAAATAAGTATCACAGGCAGTCCACATGCTGGAGCCCCACCGATGATAGATCCGATGACTGACGCCATGCTGAGGCCCTGTTAATGAAGAAACGCCCCTCTTTCTCACAGAAGATTCTGTTCTCAATTTCTCCAAGTGGCCTTGAGATTCCTTTGGGCCTGACTAATTCAACAACATATCTCCATATAACCAAACCCCTCCACAGCTGGTAATAGAGAAATTCGTACAAATTGGGTTATAAACAGAATAACAGAGGACCTCTGCCTGGTGGTAGTAAACCCATACAACTTACTGACTGTATTAACTCTAATTTGATTTGGATTACAGTTTTAGATTTAAAAGATACCTTTTTGACTCTCTCTCCATGAAGTCAGCCAGATAATATTTATGTAAAACCCAGCTCACATGGATTTTGTTGCCACAAGGATTTAAGAACAGTCTGACAATATTTGGAAATCAGCTTGCTAAAGATCTTGAATCTTGGGAAGCCCCATCTGATGAAGGACAGATGCTACAATATGGGGATAACATTTTGATCGCTACCCGAACAAATAAGACGTGCATAACCTGAACTGTAAGTCTACTGAACTTTTTGTGGCTCCAAGGATATTGGGTATCACAGAAGAAAGCCCAGATGATGCAGCAACAAGTAACTTATTTGGACTATGAAATTAGTGCAGGGCAAAGGACCCTGGGACAGGCTCGAGAGGAGCCTATATGCCAAACTCCGAAGCCTCAAACTGAAAAAGAATGACGGACCCTTTTTGGGCATGACAGGGTGGTGCCGGTTGTGGATTTATGATTATGGATTGCTTGTCAAGCCATTGTTTGTACTAGCAGCCACAGATCAGGAACACCTGCAATGGAATAAAGGAGCTACACAAGCCTTTGAAGAACTTGGTAAGGCTTTGATGACAGCGCCTGCTTTAGGACTCCCAGATGTGAGTAAACCATTTTTTCTATTCTCTCATGAGAAGCAGGGAATAGCCTTTGGTATACTGGCACAGAATCTTGGCCCATACCGATGAGCAGCAGCCTATTTCTTCAAACAATTAGACGCAAAAGCAAAAGGGTGGCCTGGATTCCTACAGGCAGTTACAGCAGTGGTACTGAACATACAGGAGGCCCGGAAATATACCATGGGACAGAAAATGACTGTGCTAGTATCCCATACAGTGTCTACAGTTCTAGGTGAAAAGGGGGACATTGGCTTTCCCCACAAAGATTTCTCAAATATCAGGCTAAATCATGGTCACTAACATTGTCAATCCGACTTCTTTCCTCAGTGGTCACATTGGAAAACCAGTTCATCATAATTGCCTGGAAAACAATGAAGAAAAATACTCCAGCCAACAAGATCTAAAGGACAATCCTATGGAGAACACTGAGAACTGCTTTATGGATGAAAGTAGCAATATCCTGAACGGTGAAAGGCATGCTGGTTATGCTATAATTAGTAGCCATGAAGTAATGGAATCTGGACCTCTGCCTAAAAGTATCTCAGCACAAAAGGCAGTAATAATCGCCCTTACTTGTGCTCTGGAACTAGCTGTGGACTTTTATACGGACTCTAAGTATGCTTTCAGGATCGTGCTTGCACACAGAACTATTTGGAAGGAAAATGGACTCTTGAACTCTCAAGGCAAACATATCAAAAATGCAGAAGAAATATTGGCAGCTGAACTTCCTAAGAAGGTGGCAATCACGCATATCAAGGCACATCAGAAAGTGATCTCGGCATTGGAAAAACATAAAGAATCATCACCTTAGTAAAAGAATTTGCTAACCTCTTAGAAAAGGGGGGATGTCGTGGATGAGACGGACAAATGACACAGACCAAGTTCTTCCAGGATGAAAGTAGTAGATGCCATTTATTGTCACAAGTGCATTTTTATACAGTTTTACCAATTCATGTGTCTCTTCACTATTCGTTACAAGTTACAGCAGTAACATCCCATTGGCTACTTTTGCTATCATCAATGTTACTCTTCTACTCCCTTCTCTATCACGAGTACATCCTTAGCTTCTCTGGATACTCCTTTACTCCCATCTTTCTCACAGGTAGGCCTTCATATCTTCAAGGCTAATGTCTGTTCCCATGCCCTCGGTCAGGGAATCCACGGACCCACCGTAGTCCCCCACAGGGGGAATGTCATGGCTGAGATGGACAAATGACATAGACCAAGTTCTTCCAGGATGAAAGTAGTAGATGCCATTTCTTGCTACAAGTGCATTTTTATACATTTCTACCAATTCATGTGTCTCTTCACTATTGGTTACAAGGTACAGCAGTAACATCCCATTGGCTAATTTTGCTATCATCCATGTTACTCTTCTACTCCCTTTCTCTCACGGGTACATCCCTTCTCTCTCAGGGTATATCCCTTCTCTCTCATGGGTACAACTAAATATCTCTGGATACTCCTTTAGTCCCATCATTCTCAAGGCTAAACCTTAATATCTTCAAGGCTGATCTCTATTCCCATACTCTCTGTGAAGGATTCCACAGACCTGCTGTAGTTTCCCACAGGGGAATGACACAGGGATTTAACAATTAACTAATGAACACTTAAAGAACTAACACTTAAAGATTTAAAGATAATAAAGATAATAAAGATAATAATAATTGCAAAGGTAATAATTCTTTGGTGCATCCCTGGGTGAACTAGATAACAGAAACTTGGGCACAGGACAGGAGATATGCCAGTTTTAACCAACTCAGCAGTCTGAGACCTAACCATCTCATCACACTGGATTAAAGGTGACCATGTACAGAGAAGAGGACCCAGGTTCACAATCACTGTGTTAGTAACAGAATCAACTTTACAAGATGTTTCCTTCCATGTTCCCTTATGGAACAGGTCAGGATGGGTCTTCACTAGCTCTACCCTGGATATCGCTGGATCTGTTACAGTTGGATTAACATTAAGATAGCAACCAACCTTGTAACCATGGAATTCTTGTATTCAGTAACCAAACTCTATTCTTAAAGTTGACATAGATTTATGGTATATTCTTATAAGGCAGGTAACTGTAACCGAGCCTTATTCTTAAGGTGGACAGAGATTTACGATATATTCTTTTAAAGTTGGTACCTTAGAAAATAACTGGTAAACATAGCATCTTTTAGATAGGAAGTTTGTGTTAGAATAGGTGTGGAATATGCTAATGGTTGTCAGGGGTTGTAATGAATATGTATGTGACTAACTTGTATAATAAGGTGTAGTCTGAATCACCTGTTCGAAGCCAGCTTTGGGTGCGAACCCCTGGTTTCCCAGCGCTGAAATAAAGCACCGCATATAACTACGTCCGTGGTTATGTGTCCTGATTGCTAACATTTTGGTGACCCAGATGGGACCTCGCGGGCATTGCTGAGACAGATCGTGTCTCGATCCTGCTCCAGCTAGCACCGAGGTATTCTTGGGGAGTGCATCGGACGCGACCAGCTCTCCGCTGCTCACGATGGACCTCTGATTGGTAAGAAGGTGCTTTATCTGTTGCTTTACATGGATTATTGGGTACCCATCTGGTCTGGTTCTGGTCTGGTAGCCTGCTGGTCAGACATCTGGTAGCCTGTCGATCAGACACAGCGAAAGCCATGCTCAGTTGGGCAGGGAGCTCCTGAGGTATTGCCTAGGCAGCCGTCCGTTAGAGGGAAACCTCTGCAGGTTTGGCATCTGGTTTGGTTATTTAAGCCACAGGCTCGGCACCTGGTCTGGTCTGGTTATTTGCGTGCACCTGGTCTGGTTATCTATGTTGTTCAGCACCTGGTCTGTAGCCTTGGTAATTTGATCTGTATTTGCTGTTGAAACTGGTGATTTGATCCGTCTTTACTGTTGTTCTGGTAAAGTTATCTGTGTGTTATCCTTCTGTGTTAATCGCCTGTGTGTTACCCTTTTGTGTTGATATGAGCGATACAAAGATGTCACCATTAGACTGTTTGTTGAAACATTGGAAGGAGGCTGGATTTGGACAATCAATGAGTAAAAAGAAGTTAACTGAATATTGTACTCACTGCTGGCCTGAATATGACTTGCCTAATGAAATACGGTGGCCGCCGGAGGGTACTTTAGAACCTGGAACTATTAATGAATTAATGAGGTTTTGTCAAAGGGAAGGTAAATGGGATGAGGTACAGTACGTGGATCTCTTTTTCTATCTTGTACAAAAACAGGACTGGAGGAAGGAATGTGGGTTAATATTAGTATGGAGGGGCGGTACTAATGATAAATGTATGGGTTGTACGGCAGAAAAGAAATACATGACGTGTTTGGCAATAGAAAACAGCTGCGGTAATGCCTTAAAATTAGATTTGCCGTGTCTTGATGTTGCCCCTCCAGAAACTGAACCCTCTGCACCTAAACCCCTTAAACCCTCGGCACCTGTGCGTCTCACTGAAAGTGATATCAATTCCAGTGGGGATGAGGGGGCAGCAACCGGTGTAAAAGGAGTAACAACTACACCAATATCCCACAGGACTAGGCACAGAGAAAAGGAAGCCCAAAAGGGGGGTGGACTGCCAAATGTAATAGCACCCCTGAGACAAGCGGTAGGAGTGGGGGGAGAGACGGTTTATGTAAAAATCCCGTTTTCGCCAGGAGATTTAATGATCTGGAAACAATCAGCCGGTCCTTACCGGGAAAACCCGGACAAGGTTGCAAGGATAATTAAAATGATAATTAAAATGCAGAATCCTGATTGGGATGATTTACAAGTGATTCTTGACACATTAATGGATTCTACAGAAAAGGATATGGTTATACGGGTAGCAAGAGATAAAGCAAGGGAGGATATTCAGAATGGAATAGTGGGTGGCAATGTTGATGAAAATTTTCCAAAGGAGGATCCCAGATGGGATTATAATACTGGAGGTGGTCAGCTTAGCCTCCGGAGGTATCAGGACTGGTTATTGATCGGTGTTCAGACTGCTATGCCAAAACAAATGAATTGGTCAAAATTGTATAATGTTAGGCAGGAAAAGAATGAATCCCCTTCAGCCTTTTTAGAAAGATTAAAGAAAACTGCAAAGAGATATATGGATTTAGATATTGAAACAGAACAAGCAAGGGTTCAGTTGGCTTTAATCTTTTTGGGGCAGTCTCAGGATGATATTCGGAAGAAATTACAGAAACTGGAGGGGGCACAATTACGAGATCTGGATGTCATGTTAGAAACAGCCTGGAAAGTTTATAATAATAGAGAAAAGGAACAGTCGAGGCGTTCTCAGCAAGACTTGTTGGCCCTGGTCCAAGGACAAGGCAGGGGAATAGGAATGGAAGTCCGTGGCAGAGGAACTACAGGCGGCCGAGGGCGCGGTTTTCGGAATGTTCGGGGAACTCCTTTAAGACCTGTTGTAAAGCTTGGTATAAATCAATGTGCTTATTGTAAGGAGGAAGGACACTGGAAAAATGAATGCCCGAACCGTCCGGGCTCCACGAGTCAGGTACCAAGTGCAGCAGGGAATGCAATACAAACTATGGTGTTGGGGGAATATAATAATAACAGTTGACTATATGGCAGCACAAGAACCGATACCCAGAATAAGGAACCCCTTGTGACAATACAAGTGGGGGACCAGGATGTGAGATTTTTAGTGGATACAGGGGCTACTTATTCTGTGCTAAATTCTTTACAGGGAACAATAGGTCATAAAACGACAACGATTGTTGGTGCCACAGGGAAGGAAGAAGTACGGCCATTCCTGCAACCCTTAGATCTGCGTTTTGGAGAAAAGGAATTAACCCATGAGTTCTTATATGTTCCAGATTGTCCAGTTTCCCTTTTAGGACGGGATTTATTGACCAAATTGGATGCTGTAATAACATTTGAGAATGGAAACCTGGTAATGAAAATTCCAGAATCTAAGGTGGGACAAATTCTGTTATTAAGAGAAAACCCGGTAGTGGAAATACCACAAGCTGTGGAGGAGGCTGTGATCCACACGGTATGGGCGACTGACATACCTGGGAAATTGAAAACAGCCCAGCTTGTAAAAGTGGAATTAAAGGAAGATGCCAGGCCTGTACAGTTGAGACAGTACCCACTGAAATTAGAAGCTAGGTTAGGAATAGTTCCTCTAATTGAAAATTCTTGAGATATGGAATTCTAGAGGAATGTGAAACAGAATATAATACTCCAATTTTTCCAGTAAAGAAGTCCGATGGTAATTACCAATTAGTCCAAGATTTGCGGGCTGTAAACCAGATCACTAAGGACATTTATCCGGTAGTTGCAAATCCATACACCTTGTTAACATTTGTGAAGGAGAAATATAAATGGCTTACTGTACTTGATTTAAAAGATGCCTTCTTCTGCATACCCCTCGACCTGGAAAGCAAAAAGCTATTTGCCTTTGAATGGGAAAATCCATACAATGGAAGGAAAACTCAGTTAACCTGGACACGTCTTCCGCAAGGATTCAAAAATAGCCCAACTATTTTTGGAAATCAGTTGGCCAAAGAACTCGAGGAATGGACTACGAAAGGCCACATCGTGATCCCTCGACAATGGTACCTGTTACTACAATACGTAGACGACATTTTGATCGCGACTGAGACACGAGAACTCTGCATCCAGGTAACGATTGAAATACTGAACCAATTGGGAATGAATGGGTACAAAGTATCGAAAAGTAAAGCTCAAATTGCATCCAAGACTGTGATTTATTTAGGATGCGAGCTTTCTCAAGGACAGCGGAAATTAGGTACAAACCGTGTGCATGCTATCTGTGCTATTTCAGAACCACGAAACTTACATGAATTAAGATCCTTTTTAGGAATGACAGGATGGTGCAGACTTTGTATTATGGACTATGGGTTGATTGCCAAACCTTTATACGAAGCACAAGGGAATAAGACGTTCATGTGGGGAAAACCACAACGTGAAGCCTTCCAAAAGCTAAAACAGGCTTTGATGCAGGCGCCTACCTTGGGCCTGCTGGACTTGAGCAAAGATTTCCAGTTGTTTGTACACGAGCGACAAAGACTTGCCTTGGGGGTATTAACCCAACAACTGGGATCCTGGAAAAGACCTGTTGGCTATTTTTCTAAACAGCTAGATCCGGTAAGTACTGGGTGGCCGGCGTGCTTACGGGCGGTAGCTGCTACAGTAATACTGATCCAGGAGGTCCGAAAATTAACTACGGGAAAAAGGATAGAAGTGTTTGTATCCCATATGGTGACAACAGTACTGGAACAAAAGGGGGGTCATTGGCTTTCCCCAAGCAGAATGATGAAATACCAGGTAATTCTGACAGAACAAGATGATGTTGTTCTAAAAACTACTAACCTAATGAATCCTGCTGAGTTTTTGGATGCAGGTACTGAAGAAGGAGACCTGGAACATGATTGCATGGAAGTCATCGAATACACCCACGCAAGTCGCCCTGATTTGAAAGACGCTCCGCTGGCAGAAACTGACTGGGAACTCTTTACTGATGGCAGTAGCTTTGTGGAGAACGGAATGCGGTATGCAGGATATGTGATTAGTACTGCCAAGACAGTAATTGAGGCTAAACCCTTACCGCCAAACACCTCAGCACAAAAAGCGGAATTAATCGCCTTAACTAGGGCATTGGAACTCAGCGAAAACAAGAAAGTTAACATATGGACTGACTCAAAATATGCTTTTGGAGTTGTTCATGTGCATGGAGCCCTTTGGAAAGAGCGGGGACTGCTCTCTTCACAAGGAACAAACATTAAGTACCAGGAGGAAATACTGAATCTGATTAATGCCGTTCAAAAACCATCGCAAGTTGTTGTAATGCACTGTAAAGCTCATCAAAGTGGAACATCGAAAATCATAGAGGGAAATTGGCTTGCTGATCAAACAACTCGGTCAGTAGCACGGCAAGTGAGGACAATGATGGGTCTTATCTCCCAGAAGGTAAGAGCAATTGATTTATTACCTTCAGAACCACCTAAATAGTCTACAGAAGATGAAAAATTGGCAAGTCTAGTAAGAACCAGTAAGAATAATTCTGGGTGGTATGTAACCACCAATGGACAAGTTGTGGTACCAACCACTATTATGAGAGGAATACTTCAGACGGAACACCAGAAGTGTCACTGGGGTGCAGAAGTATTGGTAACTTATTTAAGAAAACATTATCTCGGTCCAGATGTTAACAATGGCAAATTCTATCACAGCTAAGTGTGAAATTTGCTTGAAAAATAATCCTTTAGTAAAAAGAAAAACAGAAATGGGGAAAATAAAGACAGGCATACAACCTGGGGATTATTGGCAAAGAGACTATGCGGAACTCCCCAGAACCCGAGGATTCAGGTAAATACTAGTTGGGGTAGATACCTTTTCAGGATGGCCGGAAGCTTTCCCTTGTCGCACCAACCAGGCGAAAGAAACTGTAAAATAGTTACTAAAGGAAATAATCCCTAGATTTGGGGTACCACTGGGGATATCCTCCGATAGGGGACCACACTTTGTTGCACAATTGGTAAAAGAAATCAGCAGATGTTTGGGAATTAAGTGGGAGTTACATACCCCATGGAGACCCCAGTCTAGTGGACAAGTGGAGAAAATGAATCAAACCCTAAAAAGGCAACTTAGCAAGATCTGTCAGGACGCAAAAATTCAATGGCCTCAGGCCTTGCCAATAGCATTGTTGCATATTAGGATTAAACCTAGGAGTGGAATGTCAGTAAGTCCATACGAGATTTTGTATGGCAAACCATATGAAGCACCAAACCCAAACCCAGAGGTACATGTGAAAGGAAATCAGGACTTGTACAATTATGTGTTGTCTCTTGGCAGGACATTGAATCGACTCAGATCCGCACTAGTGTGGAATCGCCCACTAGCGCTCGAGAATCCAGTACATGATATAGAGCCTGGAGACACGGTGTATCTAAGAACTTGGAATGAAGAACCCTTAAAAGAGCGTTGGGACGGACCCTATCAAGTACTCCTAACTACATTCACCACAGTCAAAGTTGCTGGAGTAGACTCCTGGATACACTATACCCGAGTGAAAAGAGTCCCAAGACTCTGGAAATCGCAGATAGTGGGTCCTACCTCGCTCAAGATTATATCGCAGTAATGTCTGGTTTGCATTACCAAATTGTGATTTTGGTTAGAGTGTTTGTACTTTTGAAAACTGGAGAGGGAAGTGCCACTCTATTCCACAAGGCCTCTGATAAACAGTGGGAAAATGGGACTATTCAAATGGAATTGCAAATTAGACCACGAAGAGCAGTAGATAATAACGAAAGTACCCAGATACCACAGGTGGTATCAGGCAGAGAATCTTATGATAGGATTAATTCGAGATTTCGCACTGACTCAGAATACCAGTAGCATCACTGCTTGCCTTCCAATTCCAAAATCGGCCGAAGACCCAATACAGTGGGGAATAATATCTACCACCTTACCAGAAATAAACAGAACTGGTAAAATAGCATGTGAATCCCGCACTAGAAAAGAAGTCATCCCAACAGAACAAAGGGTAAAAGAACAAGGAAAATGGAAAACACCAGGGCCAAAGGAGGATTGTTTAAAATTACCTGAGGTGAAATGGGTTAAAATAGGAATGACCAGACCATTCAAAAATATAGGTTGGTGTTATTATGACACATGGACCACCAAAGTAGTAAACCAAATGGTTGAACAGACTTACTGGGAATGCAAAGATCAGGATAACAAAAATATAACTGAATCATGGAGTAACATGTGGACATTGAGTATTGTACAACAATACCAATATAGTGAAGCATTTCCATGGTGTGTACGGTGGTCCAATGTAACAGGAGGAACAACAGTACCATGGTGGAATTGTTCACGAGTAATAACTTGCCAGACAGATATGAAAGAGATACCAATATCCATCGTTAAAGTTGCGGTAATTGCAGGTTGCATTTGTCAGAAACAATTGGATCTAAAGGAAGGAATCAAGATAGGTATTGATGGAAATAGAATTGATTGTAGAGGCGTTATAGGTAGTGTGGGACATCTGGTTTGGGCCTTAAGTGATGGGACCTGG
The DNA here is from genome assembly GCF_037038585.1 of Patagioenas fasciata. Classification (NCBI taxonomy): domain Eukaryota; kingdom Metazoa; phylum Chordata; class Aves; order Columbiformes; family Columbidae; genus Patagioenas; species Patagioenas fasciata. The sequence goes on from NC_092559.1 coordinate 27,240,873, forward strand.
ACAACACATTTACCAATAGCAGGACCAGTAAGGGAAATTACTTTGGGACTGCCAACCCTATGTCCTATTTGGAAAAAGTCTCCCTTGAAAAATGGGCAAGAACTTCTACATGTTAGGCACAAATGAGAAATAGATGAAGACGATGTGTGGCATGAACCATCAAGCAGTGTTAAATTCGGTTGGGCACTAGAATCTTTCTTTGCACCAATTGCGGCATACAGAAACAGGGAAATGATTGATAAATTGATCGGGCAAATGGATCGATTGGCTAGAATAACTAAGAAAGGTTTTCGGGAACTTAATATACAATTACAGGCTACGACCAAAATGACCTTACATAATAAAATGGCACTCGACATAATGTTGTTGAAAGAAAATGGTGTCTGTGGATATTTGAAAGACAGAATGGATCATTGCTGCATCCATATTCCAAACGTAACTTCGGAGGTCGAGAAGGACATTTCTCAACTCACCCAAACAGAGATGGAGCTGCAAAAGGAAAAGCAGGATGCAGAACAGAGCTGGATAGGAGCTCTGTTGGATTCATTTGGTTTAAATTTGGGAGGATGGGTACATTCACTATTAGAAAGTGTAGTTGTACTTACAATTGTGATTATACTTCTTTGTTTATTACATGTAGGTATTAAACGTGTGATTAGTCAAACAAATGCTAAGAATAATTGCATTTTCAGTGTCCTGAGTAGGAATTATGTTAATCCTATATTTGACAGTCCTCCAGCTAGCCCTCCAGCTTATGAACTGTCACATTTGCCAAATCACCAATCAAATCAATAATTGAAGAAGTTGATTGAAGTGAAAATGCATTGTCTAAAGAAAAGCATTTTCAAAGGGGGGAGATGTTAGTAACAGAATCAACTTTACAAGATGTTTCCTTCCATGTTCCTTTATGGAACAGGAGAATCAACTTTACAAGATGTTTCCTTCCATGTTCCCTTTTGGAACAGGTCAGGATGGGCCTTCGCTAGCTCTACCCTGGATATCGCTGGATCTGTTACAGTTGGATTAACATTAAGATAGCAACCAACCTTGTAACCATGGAATTCTTGTATTCAGTAACCAAACTCTATTCTTAAAGTTGACATAGATTTATGGTATATTCTTATAAGGCAGGTAACTGTAACCGAGCCTAATTCTTAAGGTGGACAGAGATTTACGATATATTCTTTTAAAGTTGGTACCTTAGAAAATAACTGGTAAACATAGCATCTTTTAGATAGGAAGTTTGTGTCAGAATAGGTGTGGAATATGCTAATGGTTGTCAGGGGTTGTAATGAATATGTATGTGACTAACTTGTATAATAAGGTGTAGTCTGAATCACCTGTTCGAAGCCAGCTTTGGGTGCAAACCCCTGGTTTCCCAGCGCTGAAATAAAGCACCGCATATAACTACGTCCGTGGTTATGTGTCCTGATTGGTAACAACTGCGCAGCTGCAACCAGGAGGAGCCGGAGGTGGAGACTATGGAAATGGTCTCCCGGAAGTAATTGTAATAAGAACCGCCTTCTCGTAGAAAGGTTATGAATATGTATAGGCGTTCCTAAAACTTTAATGAATATGTAACACTTTACTGCATTTAACCAAGTTCACAGCTACTGTAATTTTACACACGTATTAGGTGAAATGATTCCCTGCGTGTCCGGCGTCGTAAATAAATACATACCTTCCTTATTTACCTCAAGGGCTGTAAGGTCATTCTGTGCCTCAAAGTGAGTACAATATTGTTTCAAACTTTCTTTTATCAGGATTCCCCACTAAGTTACTCTAATGTGTAAGGATGCATCCTAAGGAGAGCAAGATGGTACTTCAGTATTCTAATGGAACAGGTTCCCATTTTTTTGTTATGTCCCTGATTTTGGAGGGTGAAAAACATATCTGCATATACTTTCTTACACCGCGCACACTGTAATTTAACTCATGCCACGTGACTTAAATCAAGGTGTTTTAAGCTCATCTTCTGCTTTATACAGATCACAGGCTAAAGCATACCACCATAAACAGTAATTACTGTAATTAGCACACACTCAGACAGTTCACAGAGACACGGCTGGTTGGTTTTATGATTTACGAGTTACTTAATGATTTGGAATGGAATGCATGGTATGTCAGGCACTTACAAAAATACCACGCAGTTGTAGACCAATTATTCCTTTTTCACTGACTTTTACCTTTTCCAGCAGCTGCAAAAGAGAGATTTCTGCATTACCCTTCACTCTTGCTAAGATTAGTCATTACCAAAAGTCCATCCTGGCCATCGAAATTGAGACACAGAAATCTCAGAGTTGCTCGATCTGCTCTCAAGATTGCTAGCTGCTGCCCACAAAGAGACTGCAGAAACTCGTGAGACATCTCTCCACGGCTTACTGGCTCCCCGCCAAATGCAATTAAATGGAAGTTTATTACAACATACTTTATCCGTTGTTTTTGTTGGAGGTCTTTTGTCTGCTCCTGCAATGAACAAAGCAAATGGAGATCTTTCCGAAAAAAAAAACAACTTTGGGGCACGCCAAAGCTGGCCGTTCTCACCTATTCACATAGCCAACCAGAACACCCTCCTGCCTGGTTCACCAAAATGAGGTTCGGAAATGACTTTACAATCCTTGAGATTGTAAGGAAGGTATGTATTTACTTATTTACAGTGCCGGACACACGGGGAATCATTTCACCTAATATGTGTGTAAATTTGAAGTAGTTGTGAGCTTGGTTAAATGCAGTAAAGTGTTACATATTCATGAAAGTTTTAGGAACAACACCTATACATATTCATAACCCATCCCTGAGAAGGCTGTTAGCTCTTTAAGTCTTTAAGTGTTAGTTCTTTAAGTCTTAATTAGATAACTGTTAATTCCCTGTAACACGGTTGGACTCTATAGTTCACTGCCAAGTGCTGTCGGGATTTGTTGGGCCCTGTCGAGTTCTGTCAGGTGCTGTTAGGCCCTGTGAGACTCTGTCATGCTGTGTCATGCTTTCTCAGGTACTGCTGGGCTCTGTCAAGCTTAGTCGAAGTCTGTCAGGCTCTGTCATAACCTGGCAGGCTCTCTCAGTTTCTGGTAGGCTCTGTTAGGCCCTGTTGTGCTCTGTCAGGCTTTATCAGGCTCTTTCAGGCCCTGTCATGCTATTTCGGGCTCTGTTGTGCTTTATCTGGCTCTGTTGGTCCTTCTCAAGCTTTGTCGAGCACTATCAGGCTTAGTTGGACTCTGTCAATTTCTTTCAGATTCTGTTGGGCTCTTTCAAGCTCGCTCTGGCCCTGTCAGGCTCTGTCGAGATTTGTAAGGCTCTGTCAAGCTGTATCAGGCCTTATCAGGCTCTGTAATGCTTTGTTGAGCTCTTTTAGTCTCTGTCACACATTGTCAGCCTGTCAGGTCCTGCCGGGCTCTATCGTTCACCATCAGGGTCTGTTAGGATTTGGCAAACCCTCTTGAACTGTGTTGGGCTCTGGAAGGCCCTGTCGTGCTCTGTCAAGGCCTGGTGGTCTCTGTCAAGCTTTGTCGACCTCTTTCGGGCTTTGTCAGATATTGTTGGGCTCTATCAGGTTCGCTCAGGCTATACTGGGCTTTCTGGGGTTCGATCAGGCTCTGTCAGGCCATGTCAGGATTTGCAGGGCTCTGTTGAGTTTTCTCGGACTCTTTCAGGCCCTGTCAGTCTCTGTGTGGCTTTGCTGAAGTCTGTCGGTCTGTCACAAGCTCTGTCAGGCGCTGTCGGTCTCTGTCGAGCTTTTTTAAGCTCTTTCTGTCCTACCAGGCTATTTCAGGTTCTGTAAAGCCTTGTCAGGCCTTGTCAGGCTCTGTCAGTCTTTGTCAGGCTTTTTCATGCTTTTTTTCCCTTATTCAGGCTTTGTCTGGATGTGTCAGGTTTTGTCAAGGTCCATTGAGTATTTTCGATGTCTTTCAGGCTACATTGGGTACTGTTGGTCTCTTTCAAGCTTTTTCAAGCTCTGTAGGGCTCTGTAATGCTTTGTTGAGCTCTTTCAGGCTCTATCGCGCTTTGTCCACCTCTGTCAGGCACTGCTGGACTCTATAGTTTGCTGTCAGGTGCTGTGGGGATTTGTTGGGCCCTGTCGAGTTCTGTTGGGCTATGTCAGGCCATGTTCGGCTCTGTCAGGCTTTGTCGGGCCCTGTGAGACTGTGGCAGGCTCTGTCAGGCTTTCTCAGGTTCTGTCAGTTTCTGTTGGGCTCTGTCAAGCTTTGTTAAGTCTGTGAGGCTCTGTCATGCCCTGGCGGACTCTGTCAAGCTTTGTTGAGCTCTTTTGGGCTCTGTTGAGTTCTTTCAAAATCTGTCAGGCCCTGTCAGGCTCTGTCAAGGTGTGTCAGGCCCTGTTGTGCTCTGTAATATTTTGTTGAGCTCTTTCAGTTTCTGTCATGCTTTGTCAGACTTGTCAGGCCCTGCTATAATTGAGAGTTCACTGTCAGGTGCCATCAGGATTTGTCGGGCCCCGTCGAGCTTTGTCGGGCACCGTCAGGCTTACTTGGGCTCTGTCAATTCCTGTTATGTTCTGACGGGTTCTTTCAAGCTCTGTCAGGCCCTGTCGTGCTCTGTCAGGCCCTGGTGGGCTCTGTCAAGGTTTTTCAAGCTCTGTTGCGCTCTATCGGGTTCTTCCAGGATCTGTCAGGCCCTGTCGGGCTCAGTCAGGATCTGTCATGCTGTGGCGATCTCTCTCAGTTTCTGATAGGCTCTGTCAGGACCTGTTGTGCTCTGTCAGGTCCTAGTGTGCTCTTTCAGGCCCTGTCATGCTCTTTCGGGCTCTGTCAGGCTTTATCTGGCTTTGTGGGGCCTTGTCGAGCTTTGTTGGGCTCTCTTGGGCTTAGTTGGACTCTGTGCATTCCTGTCAGGCTGTTTGGATCTTTCAAGCTCTGCCTGGCCCTGTCAGGCTCTGTCAATCTGTATCAGGCCCTGTCAGGCTCTGTAATGCTTTGCTGAGCTCTTTTAGTCTCTGTTGCACTTCGTCAGCCTCTGTCAGGTCCTCCCGGGCTCTATCATTTGCTATCAGGTGCTGTCAGGATTTGTTGAACCCTGTTGGGCTCTGTCGTACTCTGTGAGGCCCTGTCAGGTTCTGTCAGGATCTGTCGGGATCTGCTGGGCTTTCTCAGGCTTTGTCAGGCTCTGTCGTGATCTCTCAGATCATATCAGTCTATGTCGGGCTATTTTCGGGTATGTAGGGCACTGTTAATCTGTGTCATACCCTGTCAGGGTTTGTCGGGCCTTGTCAAACTCTTTCCAGGTCTTTTAGGCCGTGACGGGCTCTATGAATCTATGTCGAGTTTTCTAGGACATTTTTGGGCTGCGATGGGCTCTATCAAGCTTTGTTGGCTTCTGTCTGACTCTGTGAGGCCTGCTCAGGCTCTGTCCAGTTTTGTTGGGCTCTGTCAGACCCTATCAAGCGTTTTTGGGCAGTGTTGGGCTTTGCTGTGCTTTTTTGATCCCTGTCGGGCTTTGTCAGTCTCCGTCGCGATCTATCAGGCTCTGCTGGGATTTGTCAGGATTTGTAGGGCTCTGTCGGGTTCTGTCAGGCTCTGTTGACCTTTCTCAGGCTCTGTCGGGCTCTGTAGGGCTCTGTTGATCCCTGTCAGGTTTTGTAAGGCTCTCTCTAGGCTTTGTTAGTCTCTGTTTGGCTTTGTCGAGATCTGTCTATCTCTCTCAGGCTCTGCCAGGCTCTGTGTAGTCTGTCAAGCTTCTTTTGGGATCTTTCTTCCCTACAAGGCTCTGTCAGGCTCTGTCAGGCTTTATCAGGTTTGTCGGGCTTTGTTGGGACCTATTAGGCTCTCTCAGGCCTTGTCAGGATTTGTAGGGCTCTGTTGGGTTTTGCCAGGCTCTGTTGGGTATTGTCAAGCTCTGTCAGACTCTATCGGGCACTGTTGCACTCTTTAAAGCTTTGTTGGACCCTGTCAGGCTTTGTCGAGATCTCAAAGGCTCTGTCAAGCTGTGTCAGGTCCTCTCAGCCTCTATAATGCTTTGTTGAGCTCTTTCAGGTTCTGTCGCTCTTTGTCAATCTCTGTAATGTCCTGCCGGGCTCTATCATTTGCTATCAGGTGCTGGTAGGATTTGTCAAACCCTACTGAGGTGCTGGCAGGATTTGTCGAACCCTATTGAGCTGTGTTGGGCTCTGGTGGGCCCTGTCATGCTCTGTCAGGCCCTGATGGGCTCTGTCAAGTTTTGTCGTGCTCTATCAGGTTCTTGCAGGCTCTGTCAGTTCTTGGCGGGCTCTGTTGTTTTCTGTCATGCTCTGTCAGGTCCTGTCAGGCTCTCTCAGGCTTTGTTGGGCCCTGGCATTCTCTGTCAGGCCCTGTGGAGTTCTGTCGGGCTCTGTCAGGCCAGGTTGGTCTCTGTCGGGCTTTGTCGGGCCCTGTGAGACTGTGTCGGGCTCTGTCAGGCTTTCTCAGGTTCTCTCAGTCTCTGTCATGCCGTGGTGGGCTCTGTCTAGCTTTGTCAAGCTCTGTTGGCCTCTCTTGGGTTTTGTCAGAGCACGACAGAGCCCAATAAAACATGACAGATCCTGACAGAACATGACAGGGTCTGACAGAGCACAACAGTCTCACAGGGCCCGACAAAACCCGACAGAGCCCAACAGAACTCGAAAGGGCCCAACAAATCCAAACAGCACCTGACACCTAACTGTAGAGTGAAAGAGCCAAAAAGCACCCAGTGGAACCTGACAGAGCTTGACAATACCCAACAGAGCCTGACAAAACATGACAGAGCCCTACAAACCCAGACATGGCCTGAAAGAGCCTGATAGACCCCCAGAAATCCTGAAAGAGCCTCACAAAGCCTGAATAAGGGCAAGAATGCCCAAAAAAGCCTAACAAAGCCTAATATGTCCTGACGGAGCCCGATAAAGCCTGAAAAAGCCCAACAGATCTCGACAGATCCTGTCAGAAACCGACAAGGACTCAAAGAGCACGACAGGTCCCAACAAAGCCCAACAGAGCTTAACAAGGCCTGACAATTCCCAATAGAACCCCACAGAGCCCGCCAGGAACTGACAGAGTGTACAAGAGCCACATAGAGCCCGACAAAACCCGAGAGAGCCCAACAGAGCTCGACAAAGCTTGACAGAGCCCACCAGGGCCTGACAGAGCCCGACAGGGCCAGACAGAGGTTGAAAGAGCCCAACATAACCTTGCAGAAATTGACAGTGCCCGACAAAGCTCGAAAAGGCCCAACAGATCCAGATGAAGTGTGACAGTGCTCAAAACAGTATGACAGGGTCTGAAAAAGCCTGATAGGGTCTGACAGAGCCCGTCATGGCCTAAAAGACCTGGACAGAGCTTGAAAATGCATGATAGAGCCCGACAGGGCATGACACAGTTTGACAGTGCCCTACATGCCCCAAAAAAGACCAACAAAGCCTGATATGGCATAACAGAGCACAACAAAACCTGAGAAAGCCCAACAGATCCCGACAGAGTCTGACAGAACCCGACAGGGCCTGACAGAGCATGACAAGGCCCAAGAAATCTCGACAGATGCTGACAGAACCTGAGAGCGCATTACAGAGCACAACAGGGCCCAACAAAGCCCGACAGAGCCCTACAGGGTCTGGCAGATTTAGACAGAACCTGATAGAGCCCGCCAGGGACTGAAAGAGCCTGCAAGACCCTGATAGAGCCTGACGAAAGCCAAGAGACCCCAACAGAGCTCGACAAAGCTATGAGGACTGGGTTAAGGAACAATTAGGCAATCTGAACATCCACAAATGCATGGGCCCAGATGGGATGCACCCACAGGAGCTGAGGGAGCTGACTGACGTCGTTGCTGGACCACTCTCCATCATCTTTACCAAGTCTTGGGAGATGGGAGAGGTGCCTGAGGACTGGAGAAAAGCTAATGTCACTCCAGTCTTCAAAAAGGGCAAGAAGGAAGACCCGGATAATTATAGACTGGTCAGCCTCACCTCCATCCCTGGGAAAATAATGGAATGACTTATTCTTGGTGCCATCTCAAGGCATGTCAAGGATAAGAGGGTTATTAGGGGCAGTCAACATGGCTTCACCAAGGGGAAGTCGTGCTTGACCAACCTCATAGCCTTTTATGAAGATATAACGAGGTGGATAGATGATGGCAGGGCGGTGGATGTGGTCTACCTTGACTTCAGTAAAGCATTTGACACAGTCTCCCACAGCATTCTCATAGCTAAACTGAGGAAGTGTGGTCTGGACAATCGGGTAGTGAGGTGGACTGCGAACTGGATGAAGGGAAGAAGCCAGAGAGTCGTGGTCAATGGAGCAGAGTCCGGTTGGAGGTCTGTATCTAGTGGAGTGCCTCAAGGGTCTGTACTGGGGCCAGTACTGTTCAATATATTCATCAATGACTTGGATGAGGGACTAGAGTGTACTATCAGCAAGTTTGCTGATGACACCAAGCTGGGAGGAGTGGCTGACACACCAGAAGGCTGTGCTGCCATCCAGCATGACCTGGACAGGCTAGAGAGCTGGGAGGGGAAAAAATTAATGAAATATAACAAGGGCAAGTGTAGAGTCTTGCATCTTAGTAGGAACAACCCGAGGTTCCAGTATAAGTTGGGGAATGATCTATTAGAGAGCAGCGCAGGGGAAAGGGACCTGGAGTTCCTGGTGGACAGCAGGATGACCATGAGCCAGCACTGTGCCCTTGTGGCCAAGAAGGCCAATGGCATCCTGGGGTGTATTAGAAAGGGGGTAGTTAGTAGGTCAAGAGAGGTTCTCCTTCCCCTCTACTCTGCCCTGGTGAGACCACATATGGAATATTGTGTCCAGTTCTGGGCCTCTCAGTTCAAGAAGGACAGAGAACTGCTGGAAAGAGTCCAGCATAGGGCAACCAAGATGATTAAGGGAGTGGAGCACCTCCCTTATGAGGAAAGACTGTGGGAGCTGGGTCTCCTTAGTTTGGAGAAGAGGAGACTGAGGGGTGACCTTATTAATGTTTACAAATATACAAAGGGTGAGTGTCACGAGGATGGAGTCAGGCTCTTCTCGGTGACAAACAATGGTAGGACAAGAGGTAATGGTTTTAAGTTGGAACGTAAGAGGTTCCACTTAAACTTGAGAAGAAACTTCTCAGTGAGGGTAACAGAGCACTGGAACAAGCTGCCCAGGGGGTTGTGGAGTCTCCTACTCTGGAGACATTCAAAACCCGCTTGGACATGTTCCTGTGTAGCCTCATTTAGGTGTTCCTGCTCCAGCAGGGGGATTGGACTAGATGATCTTTAGAGGTCCCTTCCAGTCCCTAGCATTCTATGATTCTATGAAAGCTAAACAGAGCCCACCAGGGCTGACAGAGCCCAACACAGCTCAACAGGGTTCGATAAATCCTGACAGCACCTGATAGCGAACAATAAAGCCCAGCAGGACCTGAGAGCAGATGACAAAGTGCAACAGAGACTAAAAGAGCTAAACAAAGAATGACAGAGCCTGACAGGGCCTGACACATCTTGATGGAGCCTTAGAGATCTCAACAAAGTTTGTCAGAGTCTGACAGCACTTGAAAGAGTCCAACAGAACCTGACAGGAATTGACAGAGCCAACGAAGCCCGACAGCGCTTGACAAATGTTGACAAGGACCAACAGAGTCAGATAACGCGTACAGGACCTGCAAGAGCATGACAGGGCCTGACAGAGCCCAAGAGGGCCTGACAGAGCCCAATAGAACTCGACAGGTCCCGACAAATCCCAACACCACCTGACAGCGTACTATAGAGTCCAGCAGGGCCTTACAGAGGCCGACAAACTGCGTAAGAGCCTGAAAGAGCTCAACAAAACATTACAGTGCACAACAGGGCTTGACACAGCTTGACAGAGCCTTACAGATCCTGAGAGAACCTGACAGAGCCCGACAGGGCCCAACGAAGCTTGAAAGAGCCCAAAAGCACCCAATGGAGCCTGACAGAGCTCGAGAATACCCCAACAGGGATCAAAAAATCCTGACAAAGCCCGACAGAATGCAACAGAGTCTGACAAGGCCTTACAGAGCATGACAGGGCTTTACAGAACCTGAAAAAGTCTGGTAGGTCAGAAAGAGCCCAAAAAAGCTCAACAGAGCCTGAGAGAGATGGACAGATCTCGACAAAACCACACAGAGACTGACAGGGCATGAAAAAGCTTGACAAAACCTGACAGGGATTTACAGAGCCTTACAGAGACCGACAGAGCCTGGCAAAGACCAACAGAGCTTGACAGATTGTGACAGAGACCTACAGAGCCCAAAAGGAGCTTACAGAGCCCCACAGGTCCTGACAGAAGCCATCAAAACCTGATAGAATCAAAGAAAGCCCGACAGCAATTCAAAAAAGCCCAACAAAGCCCAACACTGCCTAACAATGCCTGACAGGGCCTGGCAGAGCCCAACAAAACCCGACAGAGCATGAACAGGCCCCACAGAATCAGACAGAGGACGACTAAGCCCGATAGAGCACATCACAGCCCGAAAATGCCACAGAGAACCCGACATAGATAGATAGATAGAGCCCGTCATGGCCTGAAAGACTTGTACAGAGGATTTGTAGGGCTCTGTTAAGTTTTATTGGGCTCTCTTAAGTATTGTAGACCTCTGTCAGATGCCATTGGTGCTTTTGGGCTCTTTCAAGCTTTGTCGGGGCCTGTCGGGCTTTGTAAGGTTCTGTCGGGATCTGTAAGGCTCTGTCAAGATGTGTCAGGCCCTGTCAAGCTCTGTAATGCTTTGTTGAGCTCTTTTAGTCTCTGTTGCGCTTTGTCAGCCTCTGTCAGGCCCTGTTGTGCTCTGTCAGGCTTTGCTGGGTGCTGTAAGATTGTTTTGGGCTCTGTCAGGCGTTCTCAGGTTCTGTTGAGCTCTGTCAAGCTTTGTGACTTACTGAGCCATCTGGATCCTCACGAGTCTATGGGACCAGACGGGACCCATCCTAGGATGATGAGGGAGCTAACAGAAGAGCTCGCCAAGCCGCTCTCCATCATCTTCCAACAGTCCTGGCTCACTGAGGAGGTCCCATACAATTGGAAATTGGCGAATGTTACCCCAATCCACAAAAAGGGCTGCAAAGTTGACCCTGGCAACTACAGGCCTGTCAGCCTGACCTCGGTGCCTGGCAGGGTTATGGAGCAGATCATCCTGAATGCAATCACACAGCACCTTCAGGATGGACAAGGGATCAGACCCAGCCAGCACGGGTTTAGGAGGGGCATGTCCTGTCTGACCAACCTGATCTCCTTTTACGATCAGGTGACCCCCTGGTGGATGAGGGGAAAGCTGTAGATCTGGTCTATCTAGACTTCAACAAAGTCTTTGACACTGTCTCCCATAATATACTCCTGCAAAAGCTGGTAGCCCATGGCTTGGACAAGTGCACTCTCTGCTGGGTTAAGAACTGGCTGGAGGGCTGGGCCCAGACAGTGCTGGTGAATGGGGCTGCATCTAGCTGGCGGCCAGTCACTAGTGGTGTTCCCCAGGGGTCAGTGTTGGGTCCAGTCCTGTTTAACAGCTTTATTGATGATTTAGATGAAGGGATTGAGACCATCATCAGCAAATTTGCTGATGACACCAAGTTGGGAGGGAGTGTCGACCTGCTGGAAGGGATCTGGATAGACTGGAAAAATGGACCGATTCCAATGGGATGAAATTCAACGAGGCCAAGTGCCGGGTCCTGCACTTTGGCCACAACAACCCCCTGCAGCGCTACAGACTGAGCACAGAGTGGCTGGAGAGCAGTCAGGCAGAAAGGGACCTGGGGGTACTAATTGACAGGAAGCTCAACATGAACCAACAGTGTGCCCAGGTGGCCAAGAAGGCCAATGATATCCTGTCCTGTATCAAAAAGAGCATGGTCAGCAGGACAAGGGAAGTGATCCTTCCCCTGTACTCTGCATTGGTGAGGCCACACCTGGAGTATTGTGTTCAGTTCTGGGCCCCTCAGTTCAGGAAAGACATTGAAGTGCTGGAGCGGGTCCAGAGAAGAGCAACAAGACTGGGGAGGGACTTGAACACAAGACCTATGGGGAGAGGCTGAGGGAGCTAGGGTTGTTTAGTCTGGAGAAGAGGAGGCTTAGAGGTGACCTCATCAGTCTCTATAACTACCTGAAGGGAAGTTATAGCCAGGTGGGGATTGGTCTCTTCTCCCAGGCAGTTAGCAATAGGACAAGGGGGCATGGGCTTAAACTCTGTCAGGGGAAATTTAGGCTGGATATTAGAAAGAAATTCTTTCCAGAGAGAGTGGTCAGGCATTGCAATGGCCTACCCAGAGAGATGGTGGACTCACCATCTCTGGAGGTTTTTAAACTGAGATTGGACATGGCACTTAGTGCCATAATCTAGTAAATGGACCGGAGTTGGACCAAGGGTTGGACTTGATGATCTCTGAGGTCTTTTCCAACCCAGTCAATTCTTTGATTCTGTGTATTAATCTGTTGGGCTCTATCATGCCCTGGTAGACTCTCTCAGTTTCAGGTAGGCCCAAAGGATCCTGACAGAACCTGACAGGGCCTGACAGAGCACAATAGGGGCTGAGAGAGCTGGACACAGCCTGACAGAGCCCACCAGAGATCGACAAAGCTTGACAGAGCCCACCAGGGCCTGACAGAGACTGACACAGCTCAACAGGGTTCGACAAATCCTGACAGCACTTGATAGCAAACGATAGAGCCCAACAGGGCCTGACAGAGGTTGACAAAGCGTGACAGAGCCTGAAAGAGCTCAGCAACACATTACAGAGCATGACAGGGCCTGACACAGCTTGAGAGAGCCTTACAGATCCTGACAGAAGCTGACAGAGACTGATAGAGTCCAACAAAGCTTGAAAGAGCCCAAAAGCACCCAAGGGAGCCTGACAGAGCTCAAAAATACCCAACGGAGCCGGACAAAACCTAACAAAGCACTACAAATCTTGACATGGCCTGACAGAGCCTGATAGACCCTGAGAAAACCCGACAGAGCACCACAAAGCCTGACTAAGGGCAAGAAAGCCTGACAAAGTCTGACAGAACTCAGTGGAGCCTGACAGAGATTGACAGAGCCCGAGAGAGACCGACAGATCTCAACAAAGCCACAGAGAGACCAACACGGCCTGAAAGAGCCTGGCAAAACCTGGCAGGGATTGACAGAGCCCTACAGAGTCTGACAGCCTGAGAAAGGCCAACAGAGCCTGACAGAACCCGACAGAGCCCTACAAAATCCTGACATTGCCTGACAGAGACTGATTGAACCCAAGAAAGCCCAGCAGAGCCTGACGGAGCCCGACAAAACCTGACAGAGCCCAACAGAGCTCAACAAAGCATGACAGAGCCCACCAGGCCTTGACAGAGTACGACAAGGCCTGTCAGATCCCAACACAGCTCAACGGGGTTTGACAAATCCTGACAGTGCCTGACAGTGAATGATAGAGCTCAGCAGGACCTGACAGAGGCTGAAAAACTGCAACAGAGACTAAAAGAGCTCAAGAAAGCATTGCAGAGCCTGACAGGGCCTGACACGGCTTGACAGAGCCTTACAGAACCCAACAGAGCCCAATAGGGCCAGACAGAACTTGAAAGTTCCCAACAGAACCTGACAGCAACTGACAGAGCCCAACGAAGCCTGACAGTGCCCGATAAAGCTGCAAAGACCCAACGGAGCTAGATAAAGTATGACAAAACCTGAAAGAGCATGACAGGGTCTGAAAGAGCCTACCAGAAACAAAGATAGCCCGCAGGGGTATGACACAACCTGACAGACTTTGACAAAGCTTGACAGAGCCAAACAGAACCTGAGAAAGCCTGACGGAGCCAGACACAGTCTCATGCAGCTCAACAGAGCCCAACAGAACCTGACTGTGCTGGACGGAACTCGACGGGGTCTGACAACTCCTGACAGCACTTGACAATGAACTATAGACTCCAGCAGGGCCTGACAAACCTGAGAAAGGACAATAGAGCCTGAAAAAGCTCAACCAAAAATTACAGAGCATGACACGGTCTGTCACAGTTTGACAAAGCCTTACAGATCCTGACAGAACCCAACAGGGTCTGACAGAGTATGACAGGGCCCAAAAAAGCCCCACAGAGCCCGACAGGGCATGACAGATTTTGACAGATCTCGACAGAGCCCAACAGATGATCGACAAAGCTTTACAGAACCTGCCAGGGAATGACAGAGCCTGACAGATTCGTCAAAGCTTGACAGAGACCAACAGAACCGGAGAAAGCCTGACAGAGCCTGACACAGTCTCACAGGGCCTGACAAAGCCCAACAGAGACCAACAGGGCCTGATAGAGCCCGACAGAACTCCACAGGGCCAGACAAATCTTGACAGTACCTTACAACGAACTATAGAGTACAGTAGGGCCTGACAAAGCCCAACAGAGACCAACAGGGCCTGATAGAGCCCGACAGAACTCCACAGGGCCAGACAAATCTTGACAGTACCTTACAACGAACTATAGAGTACAGTAGGGCCTGACAAAGCCCAACAGAGACCAACAGGGCCTGATAGAGCCCGACAGAACTCCACAGGGCCAGACAAATCTTGACAGTACCTTACAACGAACTATAGAGTCCAGTAGGGCCTGACAGAGGCCGACAAAACGTGACAGAGCCTGAAGGAGCTCAACAAAGCACTGCAGAGCATGACAGGGCCTGACACAGCTTGACAGAGCCTTACAGATATGGACAGAACGTGACACAGCACGAGCAGGCCCAACAGAGTCAAACTTTGTTAGGCCCTGGCATACTCTATCAGTCCCTGGTGTGTTCTGTCAAGTTCTGTCATGCTCTGTCAGGTCCTGTCGGGCTCTCTCAGGCTTTGTTGGGCCCTGGCATGCTCTGTCAGGCCCTGTTGGGTTCTCTCCAGGATCTATCAGGTCGTGTTCATTTTCTCAGGATTTGTCGGGCACTGTCATGATCTGTCGGGCCATATCAGGCTTTGTCAGGCTTTTTTGGGGTGTGTAGGACACTGCCAATCTGTGTCATGATTTGTCAGGCTCTGTCCAGCTCCTTTGGGCTCTTTCTGCCCTACCAGGCTTCTTCAGGCTCTGTAAAGCCCTGTCAGGCTTTGTCAGACCTTTTTCAGGCTTTCTTGCCATTATTCAGGCCCTGTCGTGCTCTGTAATTTTTTGTTGAACTCTTTCAGGCTCCGTCATGCTTTGTCAGCCTCATCAGGCCCTTCTAGAATCTATAGTTTGCTGTCAGATGCTGTGGGGATTTGTCGAGACCTGTCAAGTTCTGTTGGGCTGTGTCAGGCCCTGTTTGACTCTGTCGGGCTTTGTTGGGCCCTGTGAGACTGCGTCGGGTTCTTTCAGGCTGTCTCAGGTTCTGTTGGGTTCTGTCAAGCTTTGTCGAAGTCTGTCAAGCTCTGTCAGGCTCTGTCATGCCCTGGTGGCCTCACTCAGTTTCTTTTAGTTTCTGTCAGGCCCTATCAGGCTCTTTCAGGCCCTGTCATGCTCTTTTGGGCTCTGTAAATTCCTGTCAGGTTCTGTTGGGTTCTTTCAAGCTCTGTCTGGCCCTGTCGGGCTCTGTCAAGATCTGTATAGGTCTGTCAAGCTGTGTCAGGTTTTGTCAGGCTTTTTCAGGCTTTTTCTGGCCCTGTCGGTCTCTGTGTGGCTTTGTTGAGATCTGTCGGTCTGTCTCGGGCTCTGTCAGGTGCTGTCAGTCTCTGTCAAGCTCCTTTGGGTTCTTTATGCCTTACCAGGTTCTGTCAGGCTCTGTCAGGCTTTCTTGCCCTTATTGAGGATTTGTCAGGCTCTGTCGGGTTTTGTCGGGCTCTGTTGGGTATCGTCAAGCTCTTTCAGGCTCCATTGGGTGCTGTTGGGCTCTTTCAAGCTTTGTTGGGCTCTCTCGGTCTCTGTCAAGTTCTATCAGGATCTGTAAGGCTCTCTCAAGCTGTGTCAGCTTCTGTTCTGCTCTGTAAAGCTTTTTTGAGCTCCTTCAGGCTCTCTCGCACTTTGTCCGCCTCTGTCAGGCCCTGCTGGACTCTATAGTTTGCTGATATGTGCTCTCAGGATTTGTCGGGTGCGAGGGCGAAAAATCATGGACTCCCCACAATCCAATATGAATTCAAGCAAAGCCATTTATTACAGAGACAAGCCTCCTTATATATGCAGTTATTTCTTGATCACACATTCACGTTCCAAACACGCATTGGCTGATCGGATATTGTCCATGTTCAGGTCTTGTTATTATAGAATTACCTCACTCTCATAACAGGTGTTGTTTTTCAGCCTTCGCGCCAGCCTTGGAGTTGCTTTGTCTAGTTCAGAAATAAATCTCTATCTAACAGAAACCCATCCACAAAACAACCTTAAGAAAATCCCTTAAATCTCTCACAGTCGGGCCCTGTTGAGTTCTGTCGGCTTCTGTCAGAACCTGTGAGACTGTGTCGGGCTCACTCAAAGTTTCTCAGATTCTGCTGGGTTCTGTCAAGCTTTGTCAAAGTCTGTTGGGCTCTGTCATGGCCTGTCTGGCTCTGTCGAGATCTGCAAGGCACTGTAAAGCTGTGTCAGGCTCTGTAATGCTTTGTTGAGCTCTTTTAGTCTCTGTCGCATTTTGTTAGCCTCTATCAGGTCCTGCTGGGCTCTATCATTTGCTATCAGGTGCTGTCAGGATTTGTCAAAACCTGATCAGCTCTGGTGGGCCCTGATGTTCTCTGTCAGGCCCTGGTGGGCTCTGTCAAGCTTTGTCGACCTCTGTTGGTCTCTGTCAAGTTTTGTCAGTCTCTGTCAGTCTTTATCAGTCTCTGGCAGACTCTGTCGGGTTCTGTCGCACTCTATCAGGCCCTGTCGAGTTCTGTTGGGCTCTTTTAGGCCCTGTTGGGATTTGTCAGGCTTTGTCAAGCCCTGTGAGACTGTGTCGGGATCTGTCAGGCTTTCTCAGGTTCTGTCAGGTTCTGGTGGGCTCTGTCAAGTTTGTCGAAGTCTGTCAGGCTCTGTCATGCCCTGGTGGGCTATGTCAAGCTTTTTCAGACTCTGTTGGGATCTTTCAGATTTTGTCAGGCTCTCTTGGGTTTTGTCAAGTTCTGTGTGGTTCTTATGCACTCTGTCAGTTCCTGGCGAGCTCTGTCAGTTTCTGTCAAGATTTCTCAGAATCTCTTGGGCTTTCTCAGGCTTTGCCAAGCTCTGTCAAGATCTGTCAGGCCATATCAGGCTTTGTCAGGCTTTTATGGGGCATGTAGGGCACTGTCAATCTGTATCATGCCCTGTCAGGCTCTGTCGGGCCTTGTCAAGCTCTGTTCATGTCTTTTAGGCCGTGACGGGCTCTGTCTATCTATGTCGGGCTCTCTAGCCCATTTTTGGGCTGTGATCATCTCTGTTTGGCTTAGTCAGCTTCTGTCTGACTCTGTGGGGTCTGCTCGGGCTCTGTTGGGTTTCGTTGGGCTCCGTCAGGCCCTGTCAAACGTTGCTGGGCAATGTTGGGATTTATTGTTCTTTTTTGATTTCTGTCAGGCTTTGTCGGTCTCTGTTGGGCTTTGACGGCTTCTGTCAAAACCTGTGGGGCTCTGTAAGCTCATTTCGGACTCTGTAGGCCTTTGTCACAATCTGTCAGGCACTGCTGGGTTTGTCAGGCTCTGTCAGGCTCTGTAGGGCTCTGTCAATCCCTGTCAGGTTTTCTCAGGCCCTTTCAGGGCCTGTTGGGCTCTGTCCTTCTCTCTCGGGCTCTGTCAGACTCTGTCAAGCTTTTTGGGACTCTTTCTGCCCTACCAGGCTTTTTCAGGCTTTGTAAAGACCTGTCATGCTCTGTCAGGCCTTGTCAGGCTCTGTCAGGTTCTGTCGGGATCTGTAAGGCTCTGTCAAGCTGTGTCACAACCTGTCGGTTTCTGTGTGGCTTTGTCTACATCTGTAGGTCTCTTTTTGGCTTTGTTAGGCTGTGTTGTGCTCTGTCAAGCTCTTTTGAGATCTTTCTGCCTTACTAGGCTTTTTCAGCCTCTGTAAAACCCTGTCATGCTTTGTCAGGTTTGTCAGGCTCCTTCAGGCCCTGTCGGTCTCTGTGTGGCTTTGTCGAGATCTGTCGGTCTCTGTCAAGCTCCTTTAGGTTCAATAAAACTTGACAGCGCCTGATAGCAAATGATAGAGCCCGGTAAGACATAATAGAGGATGACAAAGTACGAGAGAGACTAAAAGAGCTCAACAAAACATTACAGAACCTGACAGGGCCTGACACAGCTTGACAGAGCCTTACAGATTCCGACAGAACCTTACAGAGGCCAACAGGGCCCAACAAAGCTTGAAAGAGTCCAAAAGCACCCAGTGGAGTCTGACAGAGCCTGACAATACCCAACAGAGCCTGATAAAACCCAACAGAGCCCTACAAATCCTCAAATGGCCTGACAGAACCTGATAGACCCTGACAGGGCCTGACAGAGTATGACAGACCCCAACAGAACAGAGCTTGACAAAACTTGACATAGCCCAACATGGCCTGACTGAACATGACAGCGCCTGCCAGAGCCCAACACAGCTCAACAGCATTCGACAAATCCTGACAGCGCCTGTCACGTTTTGTCGGCCTCTGTCAGGCCCTACTGAGGCGCGTAAATGACCTTACAACCCTTCAGATTGTTAAGAAGGTATGTATTTGCTTATTTATTTACAGCACCGGACACACGGGGAATCATTTCACCTAATACGTGTGTAAAATTACAGTAGCTGTGAGCTTGGTTAAATGCAGTAAAGTGTTACATATTCATGAAAGTTTTAGGAATGCCTATACATATTCATAACCTGTCCCCGAGAAGGCGGTTCTTATTACAGTGAGTTCTGGGACACCATTTCCATAGTCTTCACCTCCGGCTCCTCCTGGTTGCAGCTGCTCAGTGATCGTGAACCCGGGTCCTCTTCTCTGTAAACGGTCACCTTTGGTCCAGTGTGATGAGTTGGTTAGGTCTCAAACTGCTGAGTTGGTTAAAACTAGTGAACCTCCTGTCCTGTGCCCAAGTTTCTTGTTATCTAGTTCACCCAAGGATGCACCAAGGATGCACCCAAGGATTATTGTCTTTGCAAGGTGTCAGCGAACTCCTGTTTCTCATACAATAAGTTACACAGAGTTAAGCAAGGCTAAGCAATAGGGATGCGCATTAAAGGGTTAGCTTTCTAAGAGTTAGCCTTTAAAGTATAGTGTCAGCTCTTTAAGTGTTAATTAGTTAATTGTTAATTCCCTGTATCTTTTCCCCACTTTTCTAATAGGTTAGTAAATTATTTTACTAATGAGATGATTCTTTATCTATGTTTTCTCTGGCCACAGGTAAGAAGGCTACTTCTACCTGAGAAAACCCATCTCTATCCTTAAACAGATTTTTAATGTTAATGCCAAAGTCAGGCTCCCAGTGTTTGTCCGCTGCGCTGCTGAGCAATTTTGGGGCAGCTGACAACCATATGACTGGTGCTCCGGCAGCAACGACATCTTCTGGACTGCCATGGGAGCTTGCATTCTTTGGCGTGGTGACCCCGCTGACTGCAACTGTAGCATTTGTCTTCTCTTTTGGCTTTTGTTTTGTTGAGGTAGTAAGTGTCACCCGGGTCGGTCACCCAGAAGGACCAAAAGGACCAAAACATGTCAAGGTGGACATAACCTAATTTTTTGATAGAATTTCATAAAGGTTTTGTTTAATTACTACCAACTTAAAACTCCATTCTGCAGAAGTGGACAATGTGATATATATAGTCAGATTGGTTTGATTCTAAAGAACCAATTTAAAGCGTCCCCCTACAGTTTTATTCAGATCTTGCCCATGTCAATTTTCATCCCACCTGTGTGCTAAGGTTATGATTATAAGTGTCACGGTTTAAGGTAAGGTGGCAATAAACCGTGACAGACGCTCCCTGTTAGCCACTTTACCTCCCACCACCCCTTCCTTTAGATTGGAAAGATGATAAGAAAGATAAGGGGAAAGGAAGAGACACTTAGACTTCAGGTTGGAGAGTTTTAAAGGGTTTACTAATGCTACTAATAAATACAGAATATACATACAAAATATACAAAACCAATCTCAAGTTGGTGTCACTCCAGCAGCAGGAGGTGGATGTGCGGAGCTGGCGGATCCAGGAGGTGCAGCTCAGGCCCCCGGAAGTCATGGACGGGACTTCACAGCAAACTCGAACCTGGTTGCAGGGATGCAGGGCCTGAGGCTTGTAGATCACAGGCAAACAGAGAGGGTCCTCTCTAGATGCTGGCCATGGTTGAAGAGAGCGTGACCCTCGTGATCACCCTCTTATATAGGGGGCATGACGATTATGGGATGGAATACTTCCGTTGATCCTCAGCTGGTCAGTTCTAGTCACCTGTTCCATCCACCCCTCCTCAAAAACGCCCCACTCACAACAGAACGTAGGAAAACTTACCAGCCCTTCTTAGCTACCATAGTAATAAATCTAAACACGAGCTTCTTCAGCATTCCGTTGGTCTCTTATGAGCACCAAGGAGAGCATCCTAGGAAAAATATGCAGGTTAAAACTCAGAAAAGTACAGCCCCCCTAGAAGAACTTAGCTGAAAAAAATCACTAAAAGAGAACCGGTCTTGTTTTTAACAAAACCAGGACAATAAGAAATACAATTTTCCAGGTTGCACCTGGATTACCCTACATGGTGCTTTGCAGGCTTTCTTCACTCTAGAATGATGAATCCAGGCATTCTGTTCTTTAATCTTGACAGCAGTGAAAGATGTCAGGAGGACATGAAATGGACCTTCCTACTGTGGTTCCAAAGTATTTTTTGTAAGAGACTTCACATACACATAATTGCCCAATTGGATGTCATATACTGGCCCATACAAATCTCTGCTCCAAGTTCCAAACACATTTCCAAATTTTGTTAAGTTTTTACCCAATGCTATCATATAAGAAGTCATAATTTTGTCCCCTACTTGTGCAGACATCCCCTTCTGTACATTATAGGGTCTCCCATACAGGATTTCAAAATGACTCAACCCTTGCTTTGCCCTTGGCCTTGTTTGTATACGCAAGAGGACCAAAGGCAAAGATTGAGGCCAAGCCAAATTCGCCTCCTGCCCCAGTTTTACAATTAGTTGTTTAATTACATGATTTTTTTTTTTTCCTACCTGGCCACTGGATTGAGGACGATAAGGGGTATGTAGTTGCCAGGCTATTCCCAAGTGCTGACTGATTTGCTCTACAACTTTTGAAATAAAATGTGACCCTTTATCAGAGGATATAACAGCTGGAACTCCAAACCTTGGTATTATTTATTGTACTAATGCTTTAGTTACCTCTTGAGTTTTTGCTGTTCTGGTAGGGAATGCTTCTGGCTAACCTGAAAAGTCATTTGTTAGTACCAACATATATCAGCACCCCCCTTTTCTTGGGAGTTTCAAAAAATCATTTTGCCAATGTTGCCCCGGTCCATTTCCTTTCCCAATTTGACCCATTTCTGTCTTGGATATATTCTTCGGATTAGCCTGGAGGCAAAGATTTCATTGCTGTGCTTCTGCTCCCCAATGTCTCTTTCTGTGTTCTTTTCTTACTAAAGGCCAAACTAAATAGGAGATAACAATAGCTGTTCCCTGTGGGGTGTGAGCCCACCCTTCCTAATTATATGATCCCTCTAGAACTATAATAAGTTTCCGGTCTTCCTTAGTATATTCTGGCTCACCTTCTAAAGAGACCTGGCCATCGGGGACTGGGGCACTTTCTACATTTACCTTTTGCTTGGGCACCAGTTTTGCCTCTCTCTCCACCAGATCATTTCCTTTTTCTAATTTCGAGCTCACTTTCTGGTGTGCCTTGATATGCATGATTGCCACCTTCTTAGGAAGTTGAGCTGCCAATATTTCTTCTGCATGTTTGATATGTTTGCCTTAAGAGTTCAAGAGTCCTTTTTCTTTCCAAATTGCTCCGCGCGCATGCACGACCCTGAAAGCATACTTAGAGTGCGTTTAAAAGTTCACAGTTTTACCCTGAGCTACTTCCAGAGCATGAAAAAGGGTGATTATTTCTGCCTTTTGTGCTGAAGTACTTCTAGACGGAGGTCCAGATTCCATCACTTCAAGGTTAGTAATTATAGCATAAGCAGAATGCCTTTCACCGTTCATGATATTGCTGCTTTCGTCCATAAAGCAGTTCTCAGTGTTCTCCATAGGACTGTCATTTAGATCTGGTCGGCTGGATTATGTTGCTTTGATGGTTTCCAGGCAATTATGATGAGCTGGTTTTCCAATATTACCACTGAGGAAAGAAACTGGGCTGACAATGTTAGCGACGATGATTTATCCTGATATTTGAGAAATTTTTGTGGGGAAGCCTATGTCCCCCTTTTTCTTGTAGAACTGTAGACACCGTGTGGGATACTAGCACAATCATTTTCTGACCCATGGAAAATTTTTGGGCCTCCTATATGTTAGGTACCACTGTTGCAACTGTTGCAACTGCCTGCAGGCATGCAGGCCACCCCGTTGCAGTTGAGCCTAGTTGTTTGGAGAAATAGGCCGCTGCTCATTGGTACGGGTCAAGATCCTGTGCCAGTACACCCAGGGCTATTCCCTGCTTCTCGTGAGAGAATAGAAAACATGCTTTACTCACATCTGGGAGTCCTAAAGCAGGCACTGTCATCAAAGCCTTACCAAGTTCTTCAAAGGCTTGTGTAGTTCCTTTATTCCCTTGCAGGTGTTTCTGATCTGTGGCCATTAGTGCATACAATGGCTTGAAAAGCAATCCATAATCATAAATCCACAACCGGCACCACCCTGTCATGCCCAAAAAGGTCCGTAATTCTTTTACAGTTTGATGCTTTGGAGTTTGGCATATAACCTCCTTTTGAGCCTGTCCCAGCGTCCTCTGTCCTGCACTAATTTCATATCTCAAATAAGTTACTTGTTGCTGTATCATCTGGGCTTTCTTTTGTGATACTCATTATCCTTGGAGCTCCCAAAAGTTCAGTAAACTTACAGTTCAGGTTATGCACGTCTTCTGTGTTGTGGTAGCGATCAAAATGTGATCCCCATATTGTAGCATCTGTCCTTCATCAGATGGGGCTTCCCAAGATTAAAGATCTTCAGCAAGCTGATTTCCAAATATTGTCGGGCTGTTCTTAAATCCTTGTAGCAACACCGTCCATGTGAGCTGCGTTTTACATAAATCTTGTCTGGCTGGCTTCACGGAGAGAGAGGCAAAAAGGCATCTTTTAAATCTAAAACAGTAAACCAAATCAAATTAGAGTTAATACAGTCAGAAAGGTGTATGGGTTTGCTACCACTGGGTAGAGATCCTTTTTCCTTCTGTTTATAACCAGATTTATATGAATTTCTTATTACCGGCCAAATTCCTTCCCTGTCCTCCCTTTTCTAAGGGTATTGTTTTATCCTTACCGGCTTTTCTCCTTCTTTGATTTTTACCTCGACGGGTACAGCATTTTTGCCTCTTCCATCTATATCAGTAGCCCATACCCCAGGATACGCTTGGTTCACAACTTCTTCATTAATCTTGCCTTCTGTAGGAACATTTGCTAAAAGCCAGCTCATTATTTTCATATATTACTGATCATTTACCTCCAGAGTAATTTCTCCTTTTTCAGATCTGATTACTGCATCCGTTTGTTCCAACAAATTTCTCCCGAGAAGTTTTGTGGGGAATTGGACAGATATTGAAATTTATCAATACCTATTTGTTTACCCAATTTGCGTTTCAAAGGTTCACAAAAATATGCCTTTTCACTTTGGCCAGTGACTCCCTTTACCCGCTATGTAATTGTTTCTTATTGGCAATCCAGCAAAAATTCAACTTGTTTCTGTTCATTGCAGGTTCCCACCAGTCTTTTTTCAAAACTTGCTACTGTCCGTTTTTCTCTCTGCCTACTTCTTCTGTACCTTCCCCAACATTCATTTTCCCAATAGACATTGATCTCTCTCTAAAGGCTTTCAAAGACTTCCAACCTCTTTAGTTCCCTACTTTCTTATACTTTCAACAATCTTCTTTTTCCCTGTTGCTGAATACTCTCCAAGCTTCATCTAACAGTATTTCCAAATTTCTACTTTCTGTTGCCCTCAGCTTCTATAACTTTTCTAGGGGAGCTTGCAATATTTTGGGTGTCAGGCTACACTGAGAGGTATACGGCTTGTCCTCCCCTCGCTCCTTCTAGCAGCGTTTTTTTTTCTGTTTTTTTTTTTTTTTTTCTTTCTTTCTTTCCTTCCTGCAGTTTAGACACAGACAAGGCCACGTGGATGGGGGAGGTTGAGTTTATCTCACAGCTTGACACAGGTCTGTAATTTATGTTACAACACAGGCCTGGGATATTTCGCTTTCTTGTTTTTCTATTTCATTCAAGTCATAATAAACTTCATATGCAATTCCAATTAGCTCAGCAATAGTTACATTCCTCAGTCCCATTAACCTTTTGCAGATGTCAGAAAAACAGCATATTAAACATAAGTCCATTATTTCCATTATTTTCCTAGATCCAATTCAATCCATGTTCTAGCCACTTTCAAACCACTCTTAAATACAATGTCCCAAGCTCACATCCATCATAACATTTAGTTTGTTCTTTTTCCATATCTCTGAATAGAACATCAATTCAATATGGGTCAGAGTTCAACAACTTAAATCCTTTTGTGGTCTCAAAATTATTAGATAACAATAAAAGCAAATTAACTTAAA
This sequence comes from Patagioenas fasciata, assembly GCF_037038585.1. Lineage (NCBI taxonomy): Eukaryota > Metazoa > Chordata > Aves > Columbiformes > Columbidae > Patagioenas > Patagioenas fasciata. The sequence continues at coordinate 27,265,400 of NC_092559.1, forward strand.
GTACTGTATCTCATCCTATTTTCCAAGTTCTGCAGAACAACATTTAATTGCCACTAACTGATATAACCCCACATTCAAACCACAAGTGAATACAATATTGTTTCAAACTTTCTTTTATCAGGATTCCCCACTAAGTTACTCCAGGCTCCATTGGGCACTTTTGGGCTCTTTCAAGTTCTGTCAGGATCTGTAAGACTCTGTCAAGATGTGTCAGGCCCTGTTGGGCTCTGTCAAGCTTTGTCGATCTGTCGATCTCTGTTGGGCTCCCTCGTGATTTGTTGCGCTGTGTGTGGCTCTTACATGCTCTGTCAGTTTCTGGCAGGCTCTATCGGGTTCTGTCAGGATCTGTCAGGCCCTGTAAAGCTCTGTTGGGCTTTGTTGGTCTGTGTCGTGCTGTGTCAGTCCCTGTCGGGTTCTGTCAGATTCTGTCGGGATCTGACCGTCAATAACCATCAGAGCCAAACAGGGCTTGACAGAGCCCAACAGAACTCGATAGGGCCCGACTAATCCCGACAGAACCTGACAGCGAACTACTGAGTCCAGTAAAGCCTGAAAGAGGCCAAAAAAGCATGACAGATCCTGAAAGAACTCAACAAAGCATGACAAAGCGCGACAGGGCATGACACATTTTGACAGAGCCTTACAGATCCCGACAGAACCTGACAGAGCCCGACAGCGCCCAACAAAGCTTGAAGGAGCCCAAAAGCGCACAGTGGAGCCTGACAGAGCTCGACAACACCCAACAGAGCCCGGCAAAACCCCACAGAGCCCTACAACTCTTGACATGACCTGACAGAGCATGATAGACCTCGAGAAAGACTAACAGAGCCTGACAAAGCCTGAAAAAGGGCAATAAAGGTTGACAAAGCCTGGCAGAGCTTGACAGAGACTGTCAGAGCCTGAAAGGGATTGAAAGAGCCCAAGAAAGCCTGACAGAATTTGACAGAGCCTGAGAAGGCCTGACAGAAAATAGCAGGGCTTTACAGAGATTGAAGAAGCCTTGTAGCGAAGAAAGATCCCAAAAAAATCTTGACAGACCAGACAGAGCCTGGCAGAGCCTGAGAGAGACTGACAGATCCCGACAAAGCCAAACAGAGACCAACAAAGCCTGATAGAGCCTGACAAAACCTGACAGGGATTGACAGAGCCCTACAGAGCCAGACAGAACCTGCCAAAGCCCAACAGACCATGACAGATCGCGACGGAGACCGACAAAGCCTGAAAGAAATAAAAAAAGCCCAACAAAGCCCAACATTGCCCAACAATGATTGACAAGGCCTGACAGAGCCCAACAAAACCCAACAGAGCCCAAGCAGGCCCCACAGAGTCAGAAAGAAGCCGACAAAGCCCGACAGAAACCAACAAAGACCGACAGTGATCCAAAAGGCCAACAAAGCCCAACACTGCCCAACAACACTTGATAGGGCCTGACAGAGCCCAACAAAACCTGACAGAGCGTGAGTAGGCCCTACAGAGTCCGACAGAAGCTGACTAAGCCCGGTAGAGCCAATCACAGCCCAAAAATTCCCTAGAAAACCTGACATAGATAGACAGAGCCTGTAACAGCCTAAAAGACCTGGGCAGAGGTTGACAAGGCCCGACAGAGCCCGACAGGGCATGACACACATTAACAGTGCCCTACATGCCCTACAAAGCTTGATGAAGCCCAGCAGATCCTGACAGGTCCTGACAGAGTCCGACAAGGCCTGACAGATTCTGAGAGAACCTAACAGAGCCCGCAAGAGTCTGATAGAGCCCAACAAAACCCGACAGAGCCTGAAAGGGACTGACAGATCCTGACAGAACCCGAGAGAGTTTGCCAGAGACCGACAGAGCCTGTAAGAGCCTGATAGAGCTCAAATAAACCCGACAGAGCCCAACAGAACTCGACAGAGCTAGACAGAGCCCAACAGAACTCGACAGAGCATGACAGGGCCTGAAAGAGTCTACTAGAAACTGAGAGAGCCTGCCAGGGCACGACAGAGCATGACAGAGTCTGACAGATATTGACAAATCTTGACAGAGCCCAAAAGAACCTGACACAATCTGAGAAAGCCTGACACAGTCCTAAAAGGGCCCAACAAAGCCCGACAGAGACCAAGAGGGTCTGACAGATCCCAGCAGAACTCGACAGGGTTGGACAAATCCCCACAGCTCCTTACAGTACACTACAGAGTTCAGTAGGGCCTGACAGAGGCCGACAAAGTGCAACAGAGACTGAAAGAGCTCAACAAAGCTTGACAGAGCACGACAGGGCTTGACACAGCTTGAGAGAGCCTTACATATCATGACAGAACCTGACAGAGCCCAACAGGGCCCAAAAAGTTTGAAAGAACCCAACAGCGCCCAATGGAACCTGAAAGACCTCGACAATACCCAACAGAGTCCGACAAACCTTGACAGAGCCCGACAAAGCCTGAATAATTGCAAGAAAGCCTGACAAATCCTGACAGAGTCTGACAGAGTCTGACAGAGCCTGACAGAGCCTGACAAGGTCTGACAGAGCATGACAAGGCTTTATAGAGCCTGAAAAAGCCTGGTAGGCAAAAAGAGCCCAAAAAAGCTTGACAGAGCCCGACAGAGCCTGACAGAGGTTGAGAGAGACTGACAGATCTTGACAAAGCTACACAGAGACCGTCAGGGCCTAAAAGAGCCTGACAAAACCTGACAGGGATTGACAGAGCCCTGCAAATCCTGACATGTCCTGACAGAGCCTGATCAAACCTGAGAAAGCCCAGCAGAGCCTGCCAGAGTCCAACAGAGCTCAACAGAGCTTGACAGAGCCCACCAGGCCTTGACAGAGCACAACAGGGCATGCCAGTGCCTAATACAGCTCAACAGGGTTCGACAAATCCTGACAGCACCCGATAGAGAACTATAGAGTTTGGCAGGACCTGACATAGGCTGAAAAAGTGTCAGGTGCCAGACAAGGTCTGACAGAGCATGACAGGACTTTACAGTGCCTGAAAATGCCTGGTAAGGCAGAAAGAGCCCAAAGGAGCTTCGCAGAGCCTGATAAAGCATGACACAGATTGACAGTGCCCTATATACCCCAAAAAAACCTGACAAAGCCTAATATGGCCTGACAGATCATGACAGAGCCCGACAAAGCCTGTGAAAACCAAACAGAGCTTGATAGATCCTGACAGAACCTGAAAAGGCCTGACAGAGCACGTGTATGGGGATATAGCAGAAGATTTGGCGAGGAGATTAGTTAAATGTAAATACGCTCAAGTGAAATGCACCTGTCTGTTTTTTTAAAAAGCACATACATCACACTAATTGTTTTACTGACCTTGTGTGCTTGATGAATAGAACCTCTGTGTTAAGTAACATAGGCCTGTGAGAAACTCTAGGCACCTTATCCCTATGTCTGAGATTCCTGCTTTGTTGTGAGAAAGAGCGGGAGGTTGTGCCTGCCTGAAGCCTTGAAATACAGGCGAGCTCAGCAGGCCCAGTGATCTTTCAGCAGGGCTGAACTTACCAGCGCCCGCGTCCCTGCTGGCGTCACCTCTGCCTGGGAGCTTAGGTGTGGCTTCGGAGATCCCCCAAGTAGAGAGATAAGTAAAATAAAACTTAATCCTTGCAATGTATTCGTGGCCTCTGGCTCTTCTTGCAAAGTGCCTGCATATGTGTACACACAGATCTCGACAGAAGCTGACAGGTCCAGGCAGAGCTTGAAAGAGCCCAACAGAACCTGACAGTATTTGAAAGAGCCCAACTAAGCCCAACAGTGCCCGACAATGCTTGATAGGGCCTGACAGAGACCAACAAAACCTGACAGAGCCCGAGCAGGCCCCACAGAGTCAGACAGAATCTGATGAAGCCCGATAGATCTCATCACAGCCCGAAAATGCCCCTAGAGAGCCCGACATAGATAGAAAGAGCTTGTCATGGCCTAAAAGACCTGGACAGAACTTGACAAGGCCTGACAGAACCTGACAGGACATGATGCAGATTGACAGTGCCCTACTGAGAGAATTGGTCTGAAGATGGAGAAGTATTTGCCTGAACATCACCATCAGGAACTGAGAGAACTGAGGCCCTGACAGAAAGAACGCATGGACAATGACTTGGAGAGAGGCTCAAGGAGAAGCATTGTGTTGCACTGGTTTCTCCGATACGGGGGGGCTGCTGCTTACAATGGTTGCTGTATGGATTTTGCCTGCTGCTTCAGCCAAACCAGCCCCTACCTCCTGAAAGTTATTGTTACGAGGGTCTCTTCAACCCAGGGACAATAGCTGCCGTCCAGAAGATGTGTTCTCATCTGCAGCCTCAGTCACATCTGTCCCCCACCTGCTCCCCCAAACAATGTCCAATGAAAAGGAGCATGCCCAGAAGCTCACCAAGGGTCCTGAGGTCACCCAATGGACCAGAGAAACACCCCTGAATGCAGGTCACGTAAGCGTTGGCAAAAGAAAGCGTGAATCTTTCCAGACTGCGCAGTACAAGCCTGGGTTGCAAAATCAAGGCAGAGACTGGCCTCAAACAATGGGAGCGAGGGGGGGGTGAAGAAGCCTAAGAGATGACTCCCGAACGGACACTGTGGAGATCTTCCCACCAGAGGATCCTGAACCACGACAGAGGACCAGCAGGACTCTATGGGACCGGAGACCATAGGGATGCCTCTGAAGCTTGACTGGTGGTAAATGCAACCTCACTTCTCATCTTTACTTTTACTGTTCCCCGTTTCTTTTCCCTTCTCTTTTTCTTACTCTCTCTTTCTATCGCGTGCTGCTTTACGGGCAAGTTAATAAAGTAACACTGTTTGATTGAACCATAACCCCTTGGCCTTTTGGTTGACTTAATTTTGAGCTCTGAGATCAAGGTAAACGAACCATCACGAGTCCATCACCGAGTGGACCATGACATTTAATTGGCGACGAGGATGGGATTCTGGGAAAACAGAGGGGTGTAGGTAGTGTATGGTCTGCACCAGGGGAAGGACATTTTGTCTCAGCCGCACCTAGCCTTACACTGATTTATCAGTGAGAAGTGTCTAGAACGCAAGGGAGGTGATTCAGATTTCCCGCACACCATACACGCCTTGGTGTAGAGCACCCCAAACTCGAGTTGAGGGTTCTGTTTCCCGGAATCTAACACAAAAGATCTCAAAGTGCAGAAGGGGTGTTGTTTTCATGATAATGAGTATTGTCTGCTAGGGAGAGTGAAGGGGCAATCTTGTGTGTTTGTGTAGCTAAGTTAGGTCCTCCCATAGCAGATTTCTAGACCTCTTCAACCACTCGGGAAAGAGAAGGGTGATGCAGTTGTTGCTGTGGTTTTCGTAACTAAGTTGTGCCTTCCTAGAGTGTGTACCGCCCCTTCGTAGTAAGAATGACTGGAAAAGCTGACAATCAGGACTTTTGGCTAGCAAAAGATCGGGACTCGTTCTACACGCTTTTAGCAAAGTATGGAGCCTGACCCTCCATACCCGGAGAAGACTGAGCTCATGATAATTGGACTAATTTACAGAGTGTAGTGGACCGAGTGATTTCTTTGCAGACTAAGTGTAAGTTTGGATCAAATAGAGATAAGACTGCAGTCTGCGCTGTTTTAGGAGCCAGCCTAGTAGCGGCAATCGAAGATCGCTTCATGCGGCACAGTAATGAAAGTAAAATAATAGAATCTCTTGAAAATCTGGTGCAGGTCCTGCAAAAAACAACCTCCAATTTAGAACAACAATTAGAAAACTGCTTTCAACAATTAGAAAAGGAGAGGGAAGAAAACTGCTCACTGAAAGCTACTCTAAAGGAGAACACGGGGGTGCTGAGGGAGTGGGAGTTAGAGGGGAAAAATATCCGACACATAAATCAAATCTACCGTCGGAAAGAATTGGAGGACACGGGAAAACGTTATGACGAATTCCCACACGTGAGACCCTTAGTTAAAACAGAATACTTTTATGCAAATGAGGAGGATACTGACCCTCGCATTACAACTAAGCAAACACCTTACACTGCCACTGAGCTGGCCCAACTTAAAAAAGAGTACGGTCGCCTCCCTAAAGAATCTGAAACTGAATATATGTGGCGTGTATCCCTAACTGGGGGAGACCAAATTCAGTTAAGTGAACAAGAGGCAAATGGATACTGGGGGCATGGAGTCTTCTTAACAACTGGTGACAGACATGCCCCGTGGTCTCTAACCCAGTGAGCTGCTTACTGGGCTGGAGGGCTAAACCCCTTAGATAGGGGAGAGCCCTTAGCAATTACTGGCACATCTGATCAATTGTTAGAAAGTGTACACAAAGCAGCCTGTTTGTAAATGATACATGAAAGGAAATTAATTCCCGAATGTGAATCCCCAATGATGTTGCCAGTGAATCCTGACATGATGACTCCCTTAATAAGGGGACTTCCAGAGTCACTAAAATCTACTGGAATTAACATTCAAAGGAGAATCACACTAATGAGCCCAGTAGAAAAATCGGAAAATATGGCTAGGAGCCAGGGTAACAGAAGTGGGAGCCAGAGGAAAGGAACTAATACTAGCATGGATGCCTCTTTCACCCCTCCCCCGACTTCCTGCAATAACCAAATACTCAAAAGGTGTGGACGTGGGGGGAAGTAACACAAGAATTGATAGATTACAATAGGAAATATGGCCCAGTAAAAATCCTAGAAGAGAGGTCAAGAGGAATCCGTAATATTGAAATCAAAAAGCTGCCCCTCTCTGCCAACACTGCTGCTGTTACCGGTATCCCAAAAAAAAGAACATCCATGCATTAAAACAGCAAAGGGAGAACAGCCTAAGGCCCAACAACAATGATGGGTTTTAGGAATTAAAAAGGGAGTTCCCAGAGATATAATGGAAGGCTTACCCCTTGATAAACTTAGTAAACGAGTATCAAGGTGGCGAAATCCAAAAGAGCCTTCACAGAATGTAAAAGCAATCCTACCTGTTATACCTTCAGCTCCCTCCCCCGTCAAGGATGAAAGTCTCTCCCAGAAACAGGAAAACTAGAACCTCTATTCCTTAGTAGTGAGCGGGGGAATGGGGGATGGATTTATATCCCGCAGCTCATGCGTACCAAAGGGGGCCCTAAGCATGAACCTGTAACTTTTTTCATTGACACCGGTGCACAAATTTCTGCTCTAAGTGATGTAGATGCTGACAGGTGTGGAGTTTTTCCCTCGAAGCGACGTTTTTGTGTCCTTAATGCTTTAGGGTCAACAGAAGTTATGAAAGTTGCTTGGGTAAAATTCTTGTTGCCAGGAAATGAGAGCACAGTCACTATTAAAATGGTGATTGGAGACATTCCTAACAGTTAGCTAGGTATGGATACCCTCAAAGGTAGACAGTGGGAAGTTTCAGAAGGATTATTGTGGACTTTTGGATTGTCACATCGAAGGCTATTGCAAGTCGCACCAGCACTCCCATGTAGTCATGCTACAAATGTAAAACAATACCCGTTGCCCCTTGGTGCCAAAGAAGGCATCAAACCAGTTATACAAGAAATGTGAGTCATAATTAACACACACTCTCCTTTTAACTCTCCAGTGTGGCCAGTTAGAAAGCCCAATGGGATGTGACGACTTACAATAGATTTTCGGCAGCTAAATGCCAACACCGATCCTCTAACCACCGCAGTCCCCAATCTGGCTGAACTAATAACCATGATACAGGAAAAGGCTCATCCAATCATGGCAACAACAGATGTCAAGGACATGTTTTTTATGATACCATTGCAGCCAGAAGACAGAGATCGTTTTGCTTTCACCTGGGAAGGACAAGAATACGCTTTCACCCGACTTCCGCAGGGGTACAAACATTCTCCCACATTAGCTCATCACGCTTTAGCCCAAGAGCTAGAAAAAATACCCAAACCCGAAGGCATAGCTGTTTATCAGTACATTGATGATACTCTTGTGGGTGGAAATGAAATAACAGAAGTAGGGGTAACCCAACAGGATATAATTACACATTTAGAAAATCTGGGTTTGCAAATTCCCCCCGAAAAGGTCCAAAAACCCTCACAAGAAGTAAAATTCCTGGGAATCTGTGGAAGGGAGGGATGACCTGCATCCCGCCGGACACTCTTGCTTCCTTAGTTCAGATCAAAATGCCTGAATCAAAAACGGATTTGCAGCATGTTTTAGGGTTGTTAGTTTTTTGGAGGAAACACATCCCAGACTTTTCTGTCATTGCTAGACCTCTTTACGATTTGTTAAGAAAAGGGGTAAAATGGGAATGGACAGCTTCTCAGGAAGAAGCTATGTGATTACTAATTTTTGAAGCAACAGCTCACCAAGCCCTTGGTCCTATTCACCCTACAGACCCTTTTCAGGTGGAATGGGAGTTTGCTTTATCAGGCTTGTCAGTCACATATGGAAGAGAAGCCCTGAGGGTCCAACCCGACCTGTGGGATTTTTCTCCCGGGGTTTTAGGGATGACAAAAAGAGATACACTGCTTGGGAGAAAGGTTTGTTTATTGTTAGTCTGCCTCTAGTAGAAGTAGAGAAGATTGCACGACAGCAGCCAATCGTATTAAGAGGCCCATTTAAAGTCATAAAAACAGTCACTTCTGGGACCCTTCCTCCTGATGGGGTAGCCCAAAAGGCCTCGGTACGAAATAGGTATGCTCAGATTGAACACTATTGCAACATTTTCTCAGTATCTGAAGGAGCTTTGAAAAATCTAGCTATACAAGAAACTGAGAGCTTGGACGATGACCAAGATAAACCTGCCTCAGTGATTCAAGTCGCACCTCCCTTTTCACATGATCGGTCAGCTAGTGCTTGGTTTACTGACGCTTCTGCAAAAAGAGAAGGAAAAGTGTGGAAATACAGGGCAGTCGCACTCCATACCTCTTCCAATGAACACATTATAACAGAGGGAGAGGGTAGTGCACAAGTAGGTGAATTAATTGCAGTATGGAGTGTTTTCCAACAGGAAGCACAAACTGCTACCCCTGTACACATTTATACTGACTCTTATGCTGTGTTTAAGGGCTGTACCGAGTGGCTTCATTCTGGGAGCAAAACGGATGGGAAGTTAATAGGATTCCAGTGTGGCAAAAAGTGGCAAGGAAATTTTAAGTATTGCTAAAAAAGGAATCTTTGCTGTGGGCTGGGTGGCTTCTCCTCAGGTAGATGGGGAATCCGCAGGAGAATGGAATAACCGAGCTGATGAATTACCAAGACTGACCCCTGTACAAAAGGATCAAATTTCAGAAGACTGGGAAGGCTTGTTAGAATGGTGTACATGTAAAGCGCAAACACACTGGAGCTAAAGACTTGTATCATGAAGCTCTGGTCTGAGGCTGGCCTGTCACCAGAGAAATGTGTAAAACCTGCATATCAGCTTGCGAACAATGTTGGAGACGGCTAGAAAGGCACCCTTTAGAAGATAACCCTCTGCATTTAAGGGAAGGAAAAGGTTTGCGGGATGCCTGGCAGGTGGATTACATTGGCCCCTTCAAGAAATCAGGGGGCAGGCACTTTGTACTGGTGGGAGTGGAAATTACGTCAGGACTAGTCCAAGCAGAAACTTTTAAAAAAGCTACAGGTGAAAATACTGTGAAAGAATTGCGAGAATTGTTTGGAACTTTTCCAAAGCCACAAGTCTGACAACGGTTCCCATTTCATTGTTAAAATCGTACAAGACTGGGCACAAAGTGAAGGGATTAAATGGACTTTTCACACCCCATATTACTCACAGGCTAATAGAATTGTAGAAAGAACAAACGGCCTCCTAAAACGGCTTTTGAGACCTCACGAGGGTAATTGAGATACTCGTCTGTGGCAAGCTGTCACAGGGGTAAATGACAGGTGGGGGGTAAATGGATGCCCCAAAATCACTGCTTTCTGTCCAAAAACCCCTTCCTTGATTCCCTCTCTAAAGGGACCAAATGATTCCAAGGGTTCAGCCCATTACTCGGGACAGCCAGTCCTGGTGGAACTCCCCACTGTGGGAAGTGTACCACTGGTATTGAAAACTCCTTTAAACACAAATTCATGGGTATCTTCCAATGCCCTGGGCAAGGAGCATCAGATAAATACCCGCTGGATATTTCCATCATTTTAATTATTTTTGCCTCGAAGAGGTGAGTCCCGTTTGTTTTCCTTTCTGCAGAAGAACTCTGAGGGACAGAGAGAATAACGTGAATCATCCAAGAATCAAAACTGAAGGCCTAGTTTGTGAAGATGACCAAAAGTATAATTGTGTGGAAAATGTAGTTATGATTCGTGCTGAAGGAGTGCAGCTATGCTGCTTGCATGAAGGCTTGCAAGGGGGACATTGCGAGGGTTGCAAAACACATTGTGGTTGCTGGTGGGACCCCCTCTTAACCAAATAGGGCATGGAGCTAGTGAGGCGCAGAATGACCTTACAGCCCTTGAGGTTATAAAGAAGGTATGTATTTATCTATGACGCCAGACACACGGGGAATCATTTCACCTAATACGTGTGTAAAATTACAGTAGCTGTGAGTTTGGTTAAATGCAGTCAAGTGTTACATATTCATGAAAGTTTTAGGAATGCCTATACTTATTTATAACCTGTCTTCGAGAAGGCGGTTCTTATTACAATGAGTTCCAGGACACCATGTCCAGAGTCTCCACCTCCGGCTCCTTCTGGTCGCAGCTGAGCAGTGATTGTTAATGACATATGGTGACCCCGACGTGATCCTGCCTGAAGAGGATCTCGCATGAAGAGGAGACAGCGTGAAACTGTGACAGCCAAAGAAGAGCTGTGGAGACAGAGCCCGGTACAGCTGATAGAGCAGCCGAGGAGAGCTGCCGAAGATCCGGATCATTGAAAAGACGCCACACTAAGAGTTGGTGAGCTACCAGGAACGGGGAGGGGGTGGAACTTATCTAAAGAAGAGGGTATTATATTATCTACATGAAAGTTGCTTCTGAAGAAGCAGGGTATTAGCCCTCTGGAACTGGCTTTACAAAGGAAGGACTGTGTTACTATGGGGAAAGCACTAGTGAAAGATGCAAAGAAACAACTGAACTGTTAACAACATGTCACTTGTTGCTAGAGACTTTCAGAGGATTAAAAGAGCAACGGGAACATGCAGAGACAGCGGGGAGGGATGGTCTTCCTGGCTCTCCTGGGCCAGATTCAGAGGAAAAGGCGAGATTAAGTACTACTCCAACTCTCCCTGTTACTAAAGGTTTGTCAACACCGCCCAAGTCCATATTATCTGATACGGATAAGGATCCGCGACACTTTCTTGGAAAGTTAAAGGGAATAGAGGAGGAGCGTACGTATGTGTGGCCCCGAGATCAGATAAAAGCTATGAAAGACTCACATGAAAAAACAGCGTTGGGTTATATACGATCTCGGGAGGGGCCCCCGGAGCACCGGTCAGAGTAGTGCATTCAACCGACTGCTCCGCCGTCATCAATCACGGTTCAAACATGTGCTCCACCATCATCAATCGCGGTTCCGCCGTCTGCGTCACCGCCATTGGTCACAGTTCAACCTTCTGCCCCGCTGCTATCAGTCGCAGAATGAAAAAGTGGACTTTTTTTTTTCCTATCCCCCCTTGCCTGGAGATTTAGGTGAGGAAGATCCTCCTGTGGTGAGCCAGAGTGAGCCAAATAACGTAATTTCTATACACCTAGGTCCCCTCAGCCTGCCCCCGCCCCCCTCCCACGCTGCTGCAGAGCAAAATCCTGAGGGTGGGGGTAGAGTTTCAGAGCGTAAACCGAACTTACCAAAAAGCTGGGATTTAACCCCCAACACTTGGAAGAGACACTAATTGACACACCACAATTACAGGCACGATAAATTCCTGAAATCCTGAGGCAGTCAAGAGACCTCGCATATCAAGCTATGATAAAGGTGCCTGAAACCGACAAAGCAGCCAAATCATTTGCAACTATTAATCAGGGTCCCAATGAGAATTACATGCAATTTATTGACCATCTTCAAGAGGCCATCAATAAGCAGGTTGAAAACTTAGAAGCTAAGGAAGCACTGGTGTTGAAATTAGCAGTAGAGAATGCTAATGTTTGCTATCAACATATTATCTGCGAGTTTTACAGTACATATTATGTGTTTCTGTGTGTTGCCTCTCTGAAAATCAAGCAGCTTGTCAGGAATGTGAGTTAATTGTTTCACTGGTCGTTGTTAGAATTGTTTCTTTGTGGTATAAGTGCGCCGTAAAACCTTCTCCCCACTTTTCCCACTTGCGCTGCAAGCAGCCCTGTGCTTTCCCCCCCTCCCTCCCTCTTCTCGTAGTTTCTAGTTACGAGATGGGGTCAGGAATGACTGTTTTCAGTCGTGTTCATAAGAAATCGGTATTGGGAGGTGTTTTAGAACATAGGAAAGCACTTGGAAATATGAGGAAGGAAAATCTTGTGAAATATTGTAATAAATGGTGGCTGCTGTGTAAGTTTGATGATTGGGAAAAGTGTCCGGAGAATAGAACCTTGAAGTATAACTCTTTGTTGTTTCTAAAGTGAGAAGAACAGGAGAAAAATAAAACTCTACAAGAGATCATCGAATCATTTCAGACAGTTTTACAGGTGGAATGGTTTGAACTTCAACAAGCTGAGAGAGAGTTAACTGATAACACACAGGTCACAGTAAACTTGCTGAAGTCTGCAATATGCTCTCCTCATTAACCTGTTTTCTTTGTGGGTATCTATTTAAGCATGTTGCAGTTTTAGTAGGCCTTTGTTGTGTGGTCCAGTGATTTCACAGACTGTTAAATAACGAGAATGAGACTCAAAATGTGCGTTTTGTGATAATACAGAAGATCATGAGTAATTTAGTTCTTTACTGTGTGAATGTGATGGTAAAATTTTGTGTGTAGTAGCTGTTATTTTTCTTTCTAGCACACTAGCTTTATTCCGGCATTCAGACTTGCACAACTCTGTGATGGGCTGTGTTTCATCACTATGTACTAAATTTGGCTCTTGTGTATGCACACCAAGTAAAGAACCCTGGTTTTGGGATAACAGTTGTAGCACCCCAGATGAGACACTGATAAAAGCCTTGCCCGGTCCAGCTTGCTGCAGCGGCGGGGGGGGCCGGTGCCGATGGGGCTCCAGCGCACACTGACCTGTTTTGTCAGGGAGACCCAGCAGCACCACTACCTGGCTGAGCAGTAAGTGGTTCAAAGGTGCAATGCTAAAATCGAGATATTGTCTTGAATAAGTGTAACTCTGATCTGTCTGCATATTTGAACTTGGTATTTGGTTTTCATATCTGAGCTCAGTATTTTAATTTGCATATTTATATTTGGTACCAAAATAAATTTGTTGGGGGAGATAATTACAAAATGGGAACCGGTTCCATTACTAAAATTCCACCTTGCTCCCCCTTAGGATGCATCCTTCCGCATTAGAGTAATTGCTTCTATTGTTATCTAGTAATTTTGAGACCAGAAAAGAATTTAAATTGTTAAACTCTGATTTGCATTGGAAAAAAAACAAAAAAAACAAAAAAACCCCACACTTAAATGTTACGATGGATGTGAACTTGGTATTGTATGAAGATGTATTTAAAAGTTGCTACAGTATGAACTGATTTGGATGTAAGAAACTCAAATAATGGATTGATGTTTAATATGCTGGTTTTTTGACATCTGTAACTTGTGAAACGTAAATGGGGCTGAGGAATGTAACTATTGCTGAGCTGCTTGAAATTGCATATGAAGTGTATTATGGTTGAAATGAAATGGGAAAACAAAAAAGCAAAATATCCCAGGCCTGTGTCGAGCTGCGAGGAGTTTGCCAGAGCCTCCTACTTCATACCAGCGATTACGCCAGCTGCGTGGCCTTGGTACATCTGAACTGCAGAAAAAAAAAAACCACAAACAACCTGTCTTCCTGCTGCTAAGCGGAGAAAGGGGGGCTTTAGTCCCCCTGCTCTGTCTTTTATGTTCCCTGGAGTATTGTCACCCATCCTTGTTGTGGCACTGTGTTGCTTCTCGACATTGAATGAGGGGTTGTTGGTGTTGTTTCTTTTTGCTTCTGTCTTGTTTCTTAGGTTTTGGCACATCTTAGGAAAGAGCTCATCATTTTACCTCCTTGCTGAAGTCAGTCTTTTCACACTGGTCAGCTTTTGGGGGTCAGAGCGCTCAGTACTTCTCTGGGTCAGACTGGTACTCATTTGGGTGTGGAGTAGAGCCAGGCTGGTTTGATGTGGAGTTCAAACTGATTTGTTTTCATGTTGAGCTGGACGTCTTCCCATCTCAGATGGGGGTGAGAGGGAGGTTTTATTCCCCCCCGCGCCCCTCCCCTAAGCAATGTTACTGCTAGAGACCTGTAATACTGCATGAAGGAGTCTGAGGGTGAAATTTAAAGGCATCACCAGTGGATCCATACTTCTAATGAAGCTGGGAAATTAAACAAAAATATTATATATATATATATATATATATATCACAGTATCACAGTATGTTTGGGATTGGAAGGGACCTGAAAAGACCATCCAGTCCTATCTCCCTGCTGGGGCAGGAACGCCTAGGAGAGGTCGCAAAGGAACATGTCCAGGCGGGCTTTGAATGTCTCCAGGGAAGGAGACTCCACAACCTCCCTGGGCAACCTGTTCCAGTGCTCTGTCACCCTCACTGAGAAGAAGTTCTTTCTCAAATTTAAGTGGAACCTCTTGTGTTCCAGCTTGATCCCATTACCCCTTGTCCTATCATTGTTTGCCACTGAGAAGAGCCTGGTTCCATCCTCGTGGCACTCACCCTTTATATATTTATAAACATTAATAAGGTCACCCCTAAGTCTCCTCATTCTGTGGTAACTGGTTGTAAGAGACTTCTTAGTAAATTCACTGTGCTAGTTTTTGAGGTCATGGGAGAAAACGAAAGAAAAGCTGTTTTTTGAGACTAATAGAATGCCAAATTCGGAACAAAGTTTTAATACATGAATTCTTGTATTTGCCAGAAAGCCCTGTACCTCTCTTGGGTCAAGATTTGTTAAGTAAATTGTAAGCTGAAATAACGTTTTCTGAGAATTCTGTTTAGTTACATGTCCTACAAGAAGCTGCTTGGATGGTGCAGATCTACTTGTGCAAGTGAAAAATTTCCAGGGAAATTTTGAATGCTCTATTTCCACTAATATTAAGAGTCAGTGTTTCGATAAAGCAAACACTGCACTGATAGATCTGAAACAGGACTTCGATCTGGTAAGGGAAAACAATATCCAATAAATATGACAGCCAAAATGGAGTTAGAGATTTTGAGGAATAAATTTATGACAACCTTACAGGCTGACTGCATTCGATTGGACTTGCAGATTTGTCTGTTTACAGCTACAACATAGAAAAAACCTGTGGCTCTTGTGGGACAGTATGATGAGATTGCTAACAGACTGATATACTGATTGTTACTCTGATCAAGAAAAGCAGGGAATGAATTTAAGTCTCAAAAGGCCATGATCCTTTTGTCATACATGTACCATTTGTGAAGCTTAATTTTGATTTTTTTTTATTTGCAATCTATGTCTTTGTAAATTGCACTAGCTGGTTTTCTTAACAGCACAGCTTTTGGCATGCATAAATGTAAAATGTAAATTGCTGCAGAACCTGCAATTCTTTAACATCAGGTCATAGGCCATACGTGTATCTGGTCTGATCCTACATACTTGCACAGTTTTTGTTGAGGGTTCAGGAAAGTCTCATAAAGCTGTAGTGGTTTGGTGTGAAGATAACAATTGGCATCATTCTGTAAAAATTATTGAAGGTTCAACCCAATTAGTAGAACTTGGTGCAGCCTTACATTACTTAGAGCTTTTTAAGGAGGAACCTCTAAAATTGATTTGAGATTCTGAGTACGTAGTCGAGGTCCAACGTACGTATCTGATTCTGAACTGTGTTTTTGTTTTTTTTCTTTTTTTAAACAAAAAGGGGGGAGAAGTAGGGAAAACACCACAAAACCAATTGTCAAAAGCATTGTATGTGATGAAACACTTTGCAAGTGTGACCCAAAAACATGCTAAATCAGAAGGAACCTACGTTAGTTGTGGTCAAATCACTAGTTAATGGTCAATGGAAAAGGCCACATCAATTGATAACCTGGGGGAGAGGCTATGCTTGTGTCCTTACAGATCAAGGGCCGCAATGGTTGCCAGCATGAAATGTGAAATCTGTGTTATCTTCCTGGCAATGATTGCTGCATCTGCTGCGCTTTGGATGCCTGCACAGACAAAGACTAACGTGGATTACTTTAGCCAACATGACTGACCAGGACTCTATATGCCTAGTTATGGCATCTCTGGAAAACCTGTTCCACACATGCTTGGTTGGCATCCCCCTTGATAACTACAGCAGCATCCCACAACTGTTTCAAAATAGTGATTGGTGCAAAGGCATTGCAACGAACTGTAGTAATACCAACATGGCACTTTGGATTAATTACCTCCTGGAAGCAGATATTGAACCACAGGAACTGGAATTGCTGGCATCTATGTCCATGGACGCTTGTATCAACCTGGTTTGTGAAAAGTGTCAGAACAATATACGAGAACATGAATGGATAAGACTGCAAAATGTTAGTGCTACCCTTGGTGACTATAGAAATGAAACTCGATGGTGTAACGCCTCGCAGAAGAATCCAAGGGGTGTCATTGATAGTGTGGGACAGCGACCCCAAAAACCTCCTGTATGGTGTATTCTTGATCTGTGGAGATAGAGTCTGGCCAGGAATTCCTTCTAATGCTGTTGGAGGACTGTGTATTTTGGGACTATTAACTCTCTTAACACCCAATGTATCTATGATAATAGATCACAGAAGAGCAAGACGAGAAAAATACTTTTTGCATGTATATGAGTCAAATGTGATGATAATGTAGACTTTTGGGGATCAGGGTTAGGGGGTTTAGAACCTCATGTATCTGGTGTTGGCACAGCTAAAGCTTTAAATACTTTAGAAAAATTAGGATGCTGGTTAGTTAAGCAAACTAACAGAACTTCTAAGGCTTTAAGTGGACTTTTGTTAGATGTAGATTCTGTAAGACATGCCACATGACAGAGTAGAGCCGCAATAGACTTTTTGTTATTAGCTAAAGGACATGGGTGTGAAGATTTTTCATGGGATTTGTTAAATAAATTGCTTAGTGGTTGGAGGTTTTTAGGATGGTTGCTATCAGTAGTGAAAACGGGACTGATTGTTTTGATGATTGTTGTGGTTGTGTTACTAATGTTGCCATGCATGATTTCTCTGCTGCAAAGGGCCCTGCAGTCGACAATGAAGGCAATTTTTTTAGCACAAAAACAAAAAGGGGGAATTGTGGGGGACTACGGTGGGTCCGTGGATTCCCTGATGGAGGGCATGGGAACAGAAATTAGCCTTGAAGATATGAAGGTCTACCCGTGAGTAAAGGAGTATCCGGAGATGTTAAGGATGTACCCGTGAGAGAGAAGGGAGTAGAAGAGTAACACTGATGATAGCAAAATTAGCCAATGAGATGTTACTGCTGTAACTTGTAACCAATAGTGAAGAGACACATGAATTGGTAAAACTGTATAAAAATGCACTTGTGGCAATAAATGGCATCTACTACTTTCATCCTGGAAGAACTTGGTCTATGTCGTTTGTCCGTCTCAACCACGACAGTTAACACGGGTCCTCTTTCTTTGTACATGGTCACCTTTGGTACAGTGTGATGAGTTGGTTAGGCATCTCCTGTCCTGTGCCGAAGTTTCTGTAATCTAGTTTACCGAAGGATGCGCCAAGGATTCACCCAAGGATTATTATTTTTGCAAGGTGTCAGTGAAGTCCCGTTTTTCGTACAATATGTTACACAGAGTTAAGCAAGGCTAGGCCATAGTGATGTGGGTTAAAGGGTTAGCTCTCTAAGTGTCAAGTGTTAGTTCTTTAGGTGTTAATTAGTTAATTGTCAATTCTCTCTGTCACTAGGACAAAGGAAATCAGGCTAAGCTTTGAGCAAACTGTGTGGCTAATTGTAAACCTGGCTTGCTTTAAACCAACTGTAAGACTAGTTGTGAAACTAGAAGGTCACAAGGTAAGAAGACACGGAGGAAGAAAGAGGAACTTCCTCCAGAATGACCAACCGCAAGAAGGCCTCCTGAAGACCGCAAAGGAAAGAACAAGTAATACCGAAGAAACGAAAATAGGATGAAACTAGCCGAAATCCGGAACTCAAAGACAATAAAAAGGGCCAGTTTGGAGATCTTAGTGTGCGTGTTTGTGGAGCGCAGGTTCCCTGCACACCCAGCACTGTTTTGCTTATTCTATTATCGAACACATTGTAATAAATTGCATGAGGTGCTGCTATCCATGATTGGAGTAGCCTGAGTTGTTTATTTCAATTGGTGACCCCAACGTGATAACCTTGGATATCTCTGCACCACTCTGAGCTCGGGGAGGCGCCCCACTCTAACCAGTGGCCCTAGTGCTCGGAGTGTCTGGAGATCCAACGTTATTACATGATAAAGCATAAACAAAAGAACTGAGCTCCTCCCCATACTGCAGTTCACCCGTAATCCAGAGAGCATGAAGTTCCCAACGGGAAAAGTGGACTGTAAGTACCGCTGGGTCGGGTGGTGTGTGTGACTGGTGTTGGCTGAAACACAACCTGGTTGCAAAGCGAGTGCGGAGTCCTTCTAATTGCGGTTCCAACACCCCACAAGGGGCTTGGCCACTGAAGGGACAAAGCGAGTGAAGAGTTTGTTTTGGTCATGGATTCGAGTCACACGTTGTGAACCAGTCAGGATAGGCCAGGGAACAAGCAAGTCCTTAGGTCTAGCGGGACCCACGGAAGGGGCCCAAGAGGTTGGAGGGGAGCAACCTGCCAGAGAAACCCCCCTGACAGTCCCTGGCGGGGGGAGGGGGGGGTGTCACGTTAGAATTTTGGAATGAAGAATTTACCCAGGGGAAGGGTAAAGAGAAAATGGTCTATTACTGTATGTAAATGGTAAAGAACTTTTTGGTCAAGAAGAAAGCGATATGTTTCATGCTGGGAAGGAAGTTTGAGAACTGTAGAAATATATGTTTTTGAGAAAAAGGATAAATATACTCAGGAGTAGACCCCCAGTTTGTAGCAAAATCCTGGGGAGATATAAGAAAGAAATTAGAAAAACTCAAAGAGATGGGGAGAAACAAAGAGCAAAGGAAAAAATTCTTAGTAGCCGCAGTAAGGGAGACTCAAAAGGCAGAGAAACTAACACCGGTTAGAGAAGAACAAAATGAACAAAGGGGGAGATCGGTCCCGGTAAACAGACCTCCTATGAATCGAATACAGAGAGAGAATGTCCCTATTTGTTGTTATTATTGTGGGAAAAAGGGACATATGCAGTGAAGTTGTAGAAATAGAGAGCAAAATGAGAAGATGTTTAGAGGAGCAGGGGCTCTATATATATTAGGGGCAAAGACAACAACAGAGCCCTTAATAAAACTCAAGATAGGCCCCCATAAAGAAGAAGTGATCTTTTTGGTGGATACGGGGGTAGGAAGGTCTACCTTCCCAGAGGATGCATTTTAAAGAAGACTGCCCTCGTAGTGGAAGCAAAGGGAGAACCCTTCAAAGTTCTCATACTGGATTATGTGGAAATTGAATCTAAATAAGAAATTGCCTAAATGACTTCTTATTAGTCCCAGAGGCTGAAAATAATCTATTGGGGAGAGATTTAATTGTGGCATTAGGCATGACTATAGAAATTGAACAGGGAATATTAAAAGTAAAACTATATGTGATAACGCCACAGGACAAAGTCAAAACCAACCATATCCCGATTTCCTGTGGTAGCAAATCTATATATATTGCTAAACCAGATGTCCCCAGAAAACATTTAGTATAGCGTAGTAAATCTAAAAGATGTATTTTGGGCCTGCCCCTTAGATGAGAGTAGCAGGAATTATTTTGTTTTTGAATGGGACGAAAACAACAATTAAGATAGACCGTATCGTCACAGGGTTTTACAGAATTACCAAATTTATTTGGATAAGTGTTAGAAAAACTATTGTTAGAATTTGAACCCCCTTCTGGGGTAAAGTTAATATAATAGACGACTTATTAATTGCCGGAACGAAGCAGAAGAGACAGTATGAAAAAGAACCATAGGATTATTGAACTTTTTTAGACACAAAGGATTAAAAGTATCAGAGAGTAAATTGAAGTTTGTAGAACCAGACGTAAAATATTTAGGACATTGGTTTATAAAAGGGAAAAGACAATTGTTAGGATTGTTAGGATATTGTAGACAACGGATAGGTGCAGATCTCAAGAATGGGGGATGTTATTTTTTTTACCGGATAGTAGAGAGATAGTCCCCAAAAATTAGGTTAAGGGAATCCTAAATTTACTCATTGGGGAACCAGAGCTCTCCATGATCAGTTTTTGAAGTGTTTTGGATGTTTTTGAATTTTCTTGAAGTTACTGTGTG
Organism: Patagioenas fasciata; assembly: GCF_037038585.1. Taxonomy (NCBI): domain Eukaryota; kingdom Metazoa; phylum Chordata; class Aves; order Columbiformes; family Columbidae; genus Patagioenas; species Patagioenas fasciata. The sequence goes on from NC_092559.1 coordinate 27,285,716, forward strand.
GATGGGTTTCTCTTAGATGGAGATTTGTTATTAAACTACCCAGGCCCAAAAGAATTTCAAGGCCACCTTGGAAAGCTGAGAACACAACATAAATCAACAGACCTATTAGCAGTGAGACTTGGGCGCGTAGACAGCTCATGAACATAGACAATGTCCAATCAGCTAATGCATGCTTGGAGCGTGGACGCGTGATCAGGAAATAACTGCATATATAAGGAGGCTTGTTTCTGTAATAAATGGCTTCGCTTGAATTCATATTGGATTGTGTGGAGTCCATGATTTTTCACGCTCGCAAGTGGCGATGCCGACGTGATATGCAAGGAGAATTTACGGCGAGGGGACAACTGCTGCGAGGAGCGAGCACCAGCTGGAGACGGCATGGCTGGACCGTGATCGGGACGTAGTCTGCAGGCTGCGTGTCTCCTGATTGATCGCTACAGAAGTGACAGAGGAGAGATAGAGGATCCGATATTGTTGCAACGGACACCCAAAGAGGTGAGCAGCTGGGGGCGAGAGGAGATGGGGCAGAATATTTTTAAAGAAGAAGAAGAAATAGTGCGACTCCTCTCGCATATCCTCTCTATGAGAAGGGTGAACTATGAGGAGAGTAACGTCAAAAAACTTTGAATTTGGTGGAGAGGCAATGGGTTTCCTGCTGATCTGTCAGGAGCTTTTCAAATAGAGACTTGGGAAAAAGTGGGAACTGTGTTGTGGAAGGCGATCAGTTGCAGTGAAAAATATATTCTCGGCCTTGTAACCGCCCCGAAACTGATAATTACTACACTGAAGCAATTAAAACCTGAAAAGACTGTTATGAGCATGTCGAGGGTTAAGATTGCGGGGTGACAATCAAACCCTGGCAGATGTATTGTTAACCTCCTCTCCCCCCCACTTCCCCCTTTTGCCCCTCCCTCTCTCCCCTTCCCACTCAGGACAGGCGATCGGGAGGGAAGGAAGGACAGAGAGAAGAGAGTTGGAAAAGTTAAAGATGTTTTACTAATGCTACTAATAAGAACAGAGAAAATAATACAAAATATACAAAACCAATCCTCTAAGTCTCAGCAACTGCAGAGCCAGCACCCAAAGTCCTGGATTGGACTCTGTAGCCAACCGGAGCTGGATTCAGTCTGTCACTAGGCCTCAGTTCGCAGGGACGACCAGCAAGGTCCTCTCCTAATGTCAGCCATGAGGAAAAAAGGGCCGAGATCCTCGTGATCTCCCACTTTATATGAAGTATTCACGTGAATGGAATGTTATACACCATTGGTCAGTCTCTCGGTCATCAGTTTTCTCGTTGCCCCTCTCGCGAGATGTCCATCCATGCTTATCAATAAGTTTGCATTCCATTCCTAGGTTTAACCAAAACATGTGTTGGGTTCTCCAGGAAAATGCAGCTAATATGAAGGCTTTAGCTGACAGGCAAAAATTCACTAAAAGAGAAACTTGTTTTTAACAAAACCAGAACATTCCACCCCTTATAATATGACATTCACTGAATACTTAAACCTTATCAATACAATCTATCAATACAATCTAATTAATCACTACTACTATATATATATATATATATATATATACACACATATGTACATATATACACAGGAGTAATTAATCAGTGGACCATCCTTTGAAAAGTTCATTAAGTTCATTTTGTCACAACAGTCTCCCAGGGCAGGAAAAATGGTACAAGTGCATCTCATGACCACTGTTTGTGGGTTAAGGACACCAACTTCGAAGAAGGTGTCGGGCGCCACTCGAAGAAGCTAGCTCTAGTTTCATCACCATTGTCTTGATCTGAAAGACACTTATTAAACATTGTTAGTGCGGCAATTCACATCATACAGTTCAGCATTGCATATTTTCACCTAGAATCAAATCCCCTTGAGGTACACACCGAACTTCTCCATCCTTAAGCATCACCCACCAGGTGCTGCCAGGTCCCTGGGCAAAAACAATCCCACGAATAGGTTTGCCTTTGCCTGAGGCAGGAGTAACCCAGACTGCCTTTCCTAACATATTTTTCATGTGTACTACAGGGACTTCATCTCCTTCTACAGTCCGTAGAATTTCTGATTGGGCAGGCCCGGCTCGATTGGTTGATCCCCTAGTGTTGACCAACCAAGTGGCTTTTGCTAAATGTGAATCCCAGTTTTTAAAGGTTCCACCACCAAGTGCCTTTAGTGTAGTTTTTAACAAACCATTGTACCTTTCAATTTTCCCAGAGGCTGGTGCATGATATGGAATATGATATACCCACTCAATACCATGTTCTTTGGCCCAATTGTCTATAGTACTGTTTTTGAAATGAGTACCATTGTCTGATTCAATTCTTTCTGGCGTACCGTGCCGCCAAAGGACTTGCTTTTCAAGGCCCAAGATAGTATTTCGGGCTGTAGCATGAGGTACGGCATATGTTTCCAACCATCCAGTGGTTGCTTCCACCATTGTAAGTACATAACGCTTACCTTGACGTGTTTGTGGAAGTGTCATATAATCAATCTGCCAAGCTTCTCCATACTTATACTTTAACCATCGCCCCCCATACCATACAGGTTTTAACCGTTTTGCTTGTTTGATTTCAGCGCAAGTTTCACATTCATGAATAACCTGTGAAATAGTGTCCATAGTTAAATCCACCCCTTGATCACGAGCCCATTTGTATGTTGCATCTCTACCTTGATGCCCTGAAGCATCATGGGCCCACCGAGCTAGGAAAAGTTCACCTTTATGTTGCCAGTCCAAGTCCATCTCAGCTACTTTAATCTTAGCAGCTTGATCTGCTTGTTGGTTGTTTAGATGTTCCTCGGTGGCTCGACTTTTAGGTACATGAGCATCTACATGCCGAACTTTCACAGGCAGGCTCTCTAGCCGAGCAGCAATGTCTTGCCACAGTGTGGCAGCCCAAATGGGTTTACCTCTGCGCTGCCAGTTGCTTTTCTTCCATTGCTGTAGCCACCCCCACAAGGCATTTGCTACCATCCATGAGTCAGTATAGAGATAAAGTATTGGCCACTTCTCTCGTTCAGCAATGTCCAAAGCCAGCTGGATGGCTTTCACTTCTGCAAACTGACTGGATTCACCTTGTCCTTCAGTGGCTTCTGTAACTTGTCGTGTGGGACTCCACACAGCAGCTTTCCACCTTCGATGTTTTCCTACAAGACGACAGGATCCATCTGTGAACAGTGCATACTGCTTATCAGTCTCTGAAAGCATATTATATGGTGGTGCTTCTTCAGCACGTTTTACTTCATCCTCATCTGGAGACATCCCAAAGTCTTTGCTTTCTGACCAGTCTGTAATAACTTCTAATATCCCTGGACGGTTGGGACTTCCAATTCGAGCTCGTTGTGTGATCAGTGCAATCCATTTACTCCACGTAACTTCGGTTGCATGATGTGGAGAGGGAACCGTCCCTTTGAACATCCAGCTCAGCACCGGCAGTCGAGGTGCCAGGAGGAGCTGTGCTTCAGTGCCGATCACTTCTGAAGCAGCTCAAACTCCTTCAGATGCTGCTAGTATCTCCTTTTCAGTTGGAGTATAGTTGGCCTCAGATCCTTTGTATCCTCGACTCCAAAAACCTAAGGGTCAACCTCGGGTTTCTCCTGGTGCTTTCTGCCAGAGGCTCCAGGTAAGTCCATTATCTCCGGCTGCAGTGTAGAGCACATTTTTAACATCTACTCCAGTTCGGACTGGTCCAAGGGCCACCGCATGAGTTATCTCACGCTTAATTTGTTCAAAGTCTTGTCGTTGTTCAGGGCCCCACTCAAATTGGTTCTTCTTACGAGTCACTCGATAGAGAGGGCTCACAATGTGGCTGTAGTCAGGAATATGCATTCTCCAAAAACCTACAATGCCCAAGAAACTCTGTGTCTCCTTTTTATTAGTAGGTGGAGACATTGCTGCAATTTTGTTGATCACATCCATTGGGATCTGACGACGGCCATCTTGCCATTTTATTCCTAAAAACTGGATCTCTCGTGCAGGTCCCTTGACCTTGCTCCGTTTTATGGCAAAACCAGCATCCAAAAGAATATGAATTATTCTCTCACCTTTCTCGAAGACTTCTTTCGCTGTGTCGCCCCCTACGATGATGTCATCAATATATTGCAAGTATTCTGGAGCTTCACCTTGCTCCAGCGTGGTCTGGATCAGTCCATGGTAGATGATAGGACTGTGTTTCCACCCCTGGGGCAAGCGATTCCATGTATACTGGATGCCCCTCCAGGTGAAAGCAAACTGCGGCCTGCACTCTGCTGCTACAGGAATAGAGAAAAATGCATTAGCAATGTCAGTTGTAGCATACCACTTGGCTGCCTTTGACTCCAGTTCAAATTACAGTTCTAGCATGTCAGGCACAGCAGCACTCAGTGGTGGTGTAACTTCATTCAGGCCACGATAGTCTACAGTTAGTCTCCACTCGTCACTAGACTTACGCACTGGCCAGATTGGGCTGTTAAAAGGTGAGCGAGTCTTACTGATCACACCCTGGCTTTCCAATTGACGGATCAGCTTCTGGATAGGAATCAAAGAGTCTCGATTGGTGCGATATTGCCGGCGATGCACCGTCGTGGTAGCAATTGGCACCTGCTGATCGTCAACCATCAGCAGTCCTACAACAGAAGGGTCATCTGAAAGACCAGGCAAATCAGACAGCTGTTCAATTTTCTCAGTGTCCACAGCTGCTATACCAAATGCCCACCTATACCCTTTTGGGTCCTTAAAATACCCTCTCCTGAGGTAGTCTATACCAAGGATACACGGAGCATCTGGACCAGTCACAATGGGATGCTTTTGCCAGTTTTTTCCAGTTAGGCTCATTTCAGCCTCTACAACAGTCAGCTCCTGGGATCCCCCAGTCACTCCAACAATATTGATGGATTGCGTTCCTTTATAATTAGAAGGAATTATTGTGCACTGAGCACCAGTGTCCACTAAAGCTTTGTACTCCTGGGGTTGTGTTGTACCAGGCCATAGTATTTGTACAGTCCAATAAACTCTGTTATCCCTTTCCTCCACCTGGTTGGAGGCAGGGCACCTCTAATTCCTGTTTTGCACAGTCTCTGGGTGTGAATTAGAGGTTCCTTCAAGAGCATCAGAATCTCTTCTGCTCCTTTTGTAAACTGGAGCAGCCACCTTCCTAGGAGTTTTTCCTTTTATCTCACGTACTCGTTCTTGAAGTTCTGAGGTAGACCTTCCATGCCGCTTATTCATGTTTTCTCCCTGCTCATGTAGGAAGAACCACAGTGAACCTCTTTTTGTGGGCTGTCTCTGCCCTCTCTCTTGAGATTGGAAACGCCTTCTCCTAACAGCTGAAACATAGGTTTGTGCAGGTCGTGAATGGTATGTGTCTTCTCTGAGCTCTTTGATTTCTTGCAACAGCTTTTCAAACCGGTCATCAGATTTTTCACACAGTTTCTCCACAGCAGAGACACAAGCCCGTAGAGAACCAGCAAGGCTGTCCTCAAAGCACCGGAGCTGCTCAATCACTTCATTAATTTCTTGTGCACCTCTAGCTGACCAGACCATTCCTGCCAATGACTTAGCATATGCAGGTGGTGCACTTTGTACAAATCTGCGCCACATAGATTTTGTATAATTGATTCTATCTGGGTCTGTCCCCTCTTGGCTGTTTGGTCCTAGATAGATGATCTCTCGCGCAGCTAATTCTCTCAGGAACTGGATACCTCTCTCCATAGTATTCCATTTCCCTAACTTGGATATACAATCTTCCTTGTAGGGAAATCTGACTTTCATAGCTGCCAGGAGTCAGGTCCAGAGAGTAGCGGCATTAGACTCTCTTGAAATTGCCCTATCAATGGTGGAATCTTTTGACAGAGATCCCAGCTGCCTGGCTTCACCACCTTCTAATTCAATTGTTTCTGCCGCATTGTCCCAGCATCGCAGCAGCCAGGTTAAAATATTCTCGCCTTCACGACGACTAAAGTCTTTTTGCAGATCTCTCAGCTCACCTGGAGAAAAGGACCGAGTGGTGGTCACTTCATCTCCACCCTGTCCTGATGATGCCTCTTGGGTTGATGTTGGCCCTGTGCCATCACCTGCTGCACGGGTAGTCTTTCTAGTGACTTTCTTACAACCGGCAACTGATGCTGATATGGGTTCACCATCATTTGATTCATTTCCAGAGTCTGAATGACTGTCACAGTGATTGCTGTGGTTACAGCAGCAACAGTGAGCAGTGTGTGAAGAAGGGGGGGCTGCCTTGTTAGCCTTTGAGGCTGGAGAGGTAATGTTATCTGCAGCAACCTTGGCAGAGGAGCTCTGCGGAGGAGCTGTAGCTTCAGCCTGTGAAGCCGCGGTTGGGGGGGCAGTGGCTGCAGCAGCAGCTTTGGCTGTTTTGCCTTTTCTCGAGCGGCTAGGAGTGCTTTTTGCTAAAGCTTCCGAAGACGCACTGCAAATCTCAGGACTAAAAAGAGACGCAAACCTCCTATTGAACCTCATTTCTCTTAACAGTAACACAAACTGACACACATTCAGCAAAACAGATAACACCATCACAGTTCTATCAAAGCTCCAAGGATATTCGAAGTTCTCTAAAACATTTGCAAACTGTCCTAGCGAAAACACAAAAGTATTGTTAGTCAGTCTTTCTAAAGATTCGCTTGACCAATTAGTAAATACAGAGCCATTCTGCTCTTTAATCTCTCCTGGAGGTTTTTCGAGGTAAAGCAGAATCGAGTAGAAATTCATTAGCGGCTGCAATATAATGAAATAAACCAGTGCCATACCACACAGTATCATCATGACCGCTGTCCAGTTTCTTGTTGTTATATAATGAATACTTCGATTTAGAAAGAAACACCAACACAGATATGGGATCAGCGAGCACAATGTAGAAAATAACTGATACAACTTTTGCCATAACATCTTTAAATCAATGTAATTCACTTTGCCTTAATACCACTAAAACATATCCGAAGCAGACGCGCGAGTATCACAACTCTATGAGTTGGCACCGTGCCAAGAAAATTGAAAGGTACGTCAGAGCAGTAGAAAAGCCAAAAATCTCCAAATTTACCCCTTTCTCTTGCCCCACGTTGGACGCCAATTATCTGTCGAGGGTTAAGATTGCGTGCGGGGTGACAATCAAACCCTGGCAGATGTATTGTTAACCTCCTCTCCCCCCCACTTCCCCCTTTTGCCCCTCCCTCTCTCCCCTTCCCACTCAGGACAGGCGATCGGGAGGGAAAGAAGGACAGAGAGAAGAGAGTTGGAAAAGTTAAAGATGTTTTACTAATGCTACTAATAAGAACAGAGAAAATAATACAAAATATACAAAACCAATCCTCTAAGTCTCAGCAACTGCAGAGCCAGCACCCAAAGTCCTGGATTGGACACTGCAGCCAACCGGAGCTGGATTCAGTCTGTCACTAGGCCTCAGTTCTCAGGGACGACCAGCAAGATCCTCTCCTAATGTCAGCCACGAGGAAAAAAGGGTCGAGATCCTCGTGATCTCCCACTTTATATGAAGTATTCACGTGAATGGAATGTTATACACCATTGGTCAGTCTCTCGGTCATCAGTTTTCTCGTTGCCCCTCTCGCGAGATGTCCATCCGTGCTTATCAATAAGTTTGCATTCCATTGCTAGGTTTAACCAAAACATGTGTTGCGTTCTCCAGGAAAATGCAGCTAATATGAAGGCTTTAGCTGACAGGCAAAAATTCACTAAAAGAGAAACTTGTTTTTAACAAAACCAGGACAGAGCATTAGTGACTCAAAACTTAAACTTGAACTTTGGGACGATATAGGGCAGAAATTATGGGATAAAGTCAGCAATGGAGATAAAGAAGCTAAATCATTAGCAACTGCATGGAAGCTTATAATTACCGTCTTAAAAGATCTTAAGGCTGAACGGTCTGCTGCTGCCGGAATTTTTGCAGCGTTGCAGCCTGATAAGTATCCTGAAAATCGCTATGAATCTTACCTAGTTCATGTTTTCAATGTCCTCCCTACTCCATCCCCTGCTGTGCCTTCGGCACCCCCGATGGTTCAGCAGTCTGGGGCGGGGGGAGGAAAGATGCCGAGCAGGTGGCCTCCTGTACCATTGCCCAACACTGATGAGAACAGCAAGTCCAGAGGATTGGAGTCTTGATCAAAGAACCTGTGAAAGCTGAGAATGTTAAAGTTGTAAACCTGTGTACTATCAGTTCTTTTTACCAATTTGTATCTGCCTCTACCACCTTTTAACCCTCCAACTTCCACGAGAGAGCAGAAGGAGTCACTGGTTGTTGTTTGCAGTTCTTTCTTTGTGACATTGTTTATGTGGATACACTGTGGGCCTTCTCCCCGCTTTTCCCACTCGTGCTGCAAGCAGCCCCGTGCTTCCCCTCCCTTCCTCCCTCCCTCTTCTCATGGTTTTTACTTACGAGATGGTGTCAGTAATGATTGTTTTCAGTCGTGTTTTTAAGAAATCGGTATTGGGAGGTGTTCTATAACCTAGGACAGCACTTGGAAATATGAGAAAGGAAAATCTTGTGAAATATTATGATCAATGGTGGCTGCTGTGTAAGTTAGATGAATGGGAAAAGTGGTTGGAGGATAGAACCTTGAAGTATAATACTTTGTTGCAATTAATGTTGTTTTTAAGGCGAGAAGACAGGCCAGCCAGGCGTGGTGGCGGAGTCACTCTTTACGTGAGAGAGCAACTACAATGTATTGAGTATTGTCCAGGCTCGGATGAGGAACGAGTTGAGAGTCTATGGGTGAAAATTAAGGGGCAGGCTGGCAAGGGTGATACTATTGTGGGTGTCTATTATAGGCCACCAGATCAGGGTGAGGAAGTTGATGAGGCCTTCTACAGACAGCTGAGAGCAGCCTCAAAATCACAGGCCATGGTTGTGGTGGGGGATTTTAACTTCCCTGATGTTTGTTGGAAGGACTACTCAGCCAGCCATCCACAGTCTAGGAGGTTCCTCCAGTGCCTTGATAACTTTCTGATGCAAAGGGTGGAGGAGCCGACTGGAAGAGGTGCACTGCTGGACCTCATCCTCACTAACAAGAAGGGTCTGGTTGAAGCGGTAAAGGTTGAGGGCTGCCTTGGTTGCAGCAACCATGAGATGACGGAGTTCAGGATCTTGTGTGGCAGGAACAGGATAGCAAGCAGAATTGCAACCCTGGATTTCAGCAAGGCAAACTTAGGCCTTTTCAGGCAATTGCTGAGGGAAATCCCATCGGTAAGGCTGCTTGAAGGTAAGGGGGCCAGAGATAGTTGGTTAGTGTTCAGGGACTGTTTCTACCGGGCACAAGATCAGAGCATCCTGACACGTAGGAAGTCAAGGAAGAGAACCAGGAGACCTGCGTGGTTAAAGAGGGAACTGCTGGGTATGCTCAAGTGGCAGAGGAGAGTTTACAGATCATGGAAGGAGGGGCTGGCCACTTGGGGAAAATATGAGGCTGTTGTCAGGGGATGTAGGGAGGCAACTAGGAAAGCTAAGGCCTCCTTGGAAGTAAACCTGGCGAGAGGGGTCAAGGACAACAGGAAGAGCTTTTTCCAATACATGGCAGATAAAACTAACACCAGAGGCAATGTAGGCCCACTGATGAACGGGGTGGGTGCCCTGGTGACAGAAGATACAGAGAAGGCAGAGGTACTGAATGCCTTCTTTGTCTCTGTCTACTCTGCTGGAGGCTGTCCTGAGGAGCCCCGTACCCCTGAGGCCCCAGAGGAAGGCAGGACAATGGAGGAGTTTTCCTCGGTTGATGAGGACTGGGTTAGGGACCAATTAGGCAATCTGGACATTCATAAATCCATGGGTCCAGATGGGATGCACCCGCAGGTACTGAGGGAGCTGGATGAGGTCATTGCTGGACCTCGCTCCATCATCTTTGCCAAGTCCTGGGAAATGGGAGAGGTGCCTGAGGACTGGAAGAAAGCAAATGTCACTCCAGTCTTCAAAAAGGGCAAGAAGGAGGACCCAGTTAACTATAGACCAGTCAGCCTCACCTCCGTTCCTGGGAAACTGATGGAATGACTTAGCCTTGGTGCCATCTCAAGGCATATCAGGGATAAGAGGGTCATTAGGGGCAGTCAACATGGCTTCACCAAGGGGAAGTCGTGCTTGACCAACCTCATTGACTTTTATGAGGACATAACAAGATGGGTGGATGATGGCAGAGTGGTGGATGTGGTCTACCTTGACTTCAGTAAGGCATTTGACACAGTCTCCCACAGCAGTGCGGTCTGGATGAATGGGTAATGAGGTGGACTGCGAACAGGCTGAAGGGAAGAAACCAGAGAGTCATGGTCAATGGGGCGGAGTCTAGTTGGAGGCCAGTATCTAGTGGAGTGCCTCAGGGCTCAGTACTGGGGCCTATATTATTCAATATATTCATCAATGATTTGGACGAGGGAATAGAGTGTACTGTCAGCAAGTTTGCTGATGACACCAAGCTGGGAGGAGCGGTTGACACACCAGAAGGCTGTGCTGCCATCCAGCATGACCTGGACGGGCTGGAGAGTTGGGTGGGGAAAAATTTAATGAAATATAACAAGGGCAAGTGTAGAGTCTTGCATCTTAGTAGGAACAACCCGAGGTTCCAGTATAAGTTGGGGAATGATCTATTAGAGAGCAGCGTAGGGGAAAGGGACCTGGAGTTCCTGGTGGACAGCAGGATGACCATGAGCCAGCACTGTGCCCTTGTGGCCAAGAAGGCCAATGGCATCCTGGGGTGTATTAGAAAGGGGGTAGTTAGTAGGTCAAGAGAGGTTCTCCTTCCCCTCTACTCTGCCCTGGTGAGACCACATATGGAATATTGTGTCCAGTTCTGGGCCCCTCAGTTCCAGAAGGACAGGGAACTGCTGGAGAGAATCCAGCGTAGGGCAACAAATTTGATGATTAAGGGAGTGGAGCATCTCCCTTACAAGGAAAGGCTGAGGGAGCTTGGTCTCTGTAGCTTGGAGAAGAGGAGACTGAGGGGTGTCCATATTAATGTTTACAAATATGTAAAGGGTGAGTGTCATGAGGATGGAGCCAGGCTCTTCTAGGTGACAACCAACGGTAGGACAAGGGGTAATGGGTTAAAACTGGAACACAAGATGTTCCACTTAAATTTGGGAAGAAACTTCTTCTCAGTGAGGGTGACAGAACACTGGAACAGGCTGCCCGGGGAGGTTGTGGAGTCTCCTACTCTGGAGGCATTCAAAACCTCCGTGGACGCCTTCCTGTGTAACCTCATCTAGGTGTTCCTGCTCCAGCAGGGGGATTGGACTAGATGATCTTTTGAGGTCCCTTCCAATCCCTAACATTCTGTGATTCTGTGAAGAGCAGGACAAAATAAATCTCTACAAGAGATGATTAAATCATTTCAGACAGTTTTACAGGTGGAACGGTTTGAACTTCAACAAGCTGAGAATTAACTGATAACACACAGGTCATAGAAAACTTGCTGAACTCTGCAAGATGCTTTCCTCATTAACCTGTTTTCTTTGTAGGTATCTGTTTAAGCATATTACAGTTTAATAGGTCTTTGTCTGTTATGTGGTACAGTAAGTTCATAGACTGTTAAATAACGAGAATCCATGGACTCAAAATGTGCGTTTTGTGATAATACAGAAGATCATGAGTAATTTAGTTATTTACTGCGTGAATGTGATGGTAAAATTTTGTGTGTGGTAGCTGTTACTTTTCTTTCTAGCATGCTAGCTCTATTCCAATATCCAGACTTGCGCAACTCTGTGATAGGCTGTGTCTCATCTCAATGTGCTGGATTTGGCTCTTCAGTATGCACATCAAGTAAAGAATCCTGCTTTTGGGATAGCAGTTGTAGCACACCAGATGAGACACTAATAAAAGCCTTGCCTAGTCCAGCTTGCTGTGGCGGCGTGGGGGCAGGTGCCCATTGGGCTCCAGCGCCCGCTGACCTGTTTTGTCAGGGAGACCCAGCGGTGCCTCTGCCTGGCTGAGCAGTAAGCGGCCCAAAGATGCAATGCAAAAATTGAGATATTGTCTTGAATAAGTGTAACTGTGATCCATCTGCATATTTGAACTTGATATTTGGTTTTCATATCTGAGTTCAGCATTTTAATTTGCATATTTCTATTTGGTACCAAAAGAATTTTGTTTGGGGAGATGATTACAAAATGGGAAAAGTTTCCACTGCTAAAATACCACCTTGCTCCCCCTTAGGATGCATCCTTACACATTAGAGTAATTGCTTATATTGTTACCTAGTAATTTTGAGACCAGAAAAGAATTTAAATTGTTAAACTCTGATTTGCATTGAAAGCAAAAAAACAAACAAAACAAACAAACAAAGAAGAAACCACAAACCAAACCAAAAGAAAACTCCTAAATGCTATGATGGATGTGAACTTGGTATTGTATGAGGTTGTATTTAAAAGTTGCTAGAATATGAACTGATTTAGGTCTAGGAAAATGGAATAATGGATTGATGTTTAAGATACTGTTTTTTGACATCTGTAAATTGTAAAAGGTAAATGGGGCTGAGGAATGTAACAACTGTTGAGCTAATTGGAGTTGCGTATAGAGGGTTTTATGTTTGGAATGAAATGGGAAAACAAAAAAGCAAATTATCCCAGGCCTGTGCTTGAACATAAATTTCAGGCCTTTGTCAAGCTACAAGATAAACCCAGCTCATTGTAACTGAGGAGTTTGCCAGAGCCTCCCAATTCATACCAGTGATTACGCCACCTGCATGGCCTTGGATATATCTAAACTGCAGCAAGAAGTTTTTTTAAAAAAAAAAAAATATATATATATATAAGGAAAAAGATAAGGAAAAAGCTGGTTGCCCACTGCTAAGCAGAGAAAGGGGGGCTTTATTCCCTCCTCGTCCTTCTTTTTTTTTTTCTTGGAGTGTTGTCATCCATCCTTGTTGTGGCACTGTGTTGCTTCTCAGCTTTGAATCAGGAGTTGTTGGTGCTGTTTCTTTTTGCTTCAGTCTTGTTTCTTAGGTTCTGGCACATCTGGGGAGAGAGCTCATCATTTTACCTCCTTGCTGAAGTCAGTCTTTTCACACTGGTCAGCTTTGGGGGGTCAGAGTGCTCAGTCTTGCTCTGGGTCAGACTGGTACTAATTTGGGTGTGGAATGGAGCCAGGCTGGTTTTATGTGGAGTTTGAACTGATTTGTTTTCATGCTGGGCTGGAGGTCTTGCCATCTCAGATGGGGGTGAGCGGGAGGTTTTATTCCCCCCCACCCCCTCCCCCCCAGCAATGTTACTGCTAGAGAACTGTAATACTGCATGAAGGCATCTGAGGATTAAATTTAAAGGCATCACCAGTGGATCCATAGTTCTAATGAAGCTGGGAAATTAAAGCAAAAATGTTTTTTAATAGACTTATTCTGTGGTAACTACTTGTAAGAGACTTCTCAGTATATTCACCGTGCTAGTTTTTGAGGTCATGGGAGAGAATGAAAGAAAGGCCTTTTTTTGAGACCAATGGAATGCCAAATTTGGAACAAAGTTTTACCATATGAATTCTTGTATTTGCCAGAAAGCCCTATACGTCTCTTGGGTCAGGATTCATTAAGTAAATTGTAAGCTCAAATAACGTTTTCTGAGAATTCCGTTTAGTTGCATGTCCTACAAGAAGCTGCTTGGATGGTGCAGATCTGCTTGCTTCAAGTGAGAAATCTCCAAGGAAATTTTGAATGCTGTATTTCCACTAGTATCTCAACAGATTCTGACAGAACCCAACAGGGCCTGACAGAACTCGACAGAGCCCACCAGGAACTGACAGAGCATGAACGGGCCTGCCAGAAACCAACACTCTGTCAGTCTCCTTTGATCCCTGTCGGGGAGCCTGACAAAACCTGACAGGGATTGACAGAGCCCTGCAGAGCCAGACAGAGCCTCACAAAGCCCAACAGAGCCTGACAGATCGTGACAGAGACAGACAGAGTCTGAAAGGGGCTTACAGAGGCCCACAGGTCCTGACACAAGCCATCAAAGCCCGACAGAAACCAACAAAGACCGACAGTGATCCAAAAGGCCAACAAAGCCCAACACTGCCCAACAACACTTGATAGGGCCTGACAGAGCCCAACAAAACCTGACAGAGCGTGAGTAGGCCCTACAGAGTCCGACAGAAGCTGACTAAGCCCGGTAGAGCTGATCACAGCCCAAAATAATAGCCTAAAAGACCTGGGCAGAGGTTGACAAGGCCCGACAGAGCCCGACAGGGCATGGCACACATTAACAGTGCCCTACATGCCCTACAAAGCTTGAGAAAACCCAGCAGATCCTGACAGGTCCTGACAGAGTCCGACAGGACCTGACAGATTCTGAGAGAACCTAACAGAGGCCGCAAGAGTCTGATAGAGCCCAACAAAACCCGACAGAGCCTGAAAGGGACTGACAGATCCTGACAGAACCCGAGAGAGTTTGCCAGAGACCGACAGAGCCTGTAAGAGCCTGATAGAGCTCAAATAAACCCGACAGAGCCCAACAGAACTCGACAAAGCTAGACAGAGCCCGCCAGGGCACGACAGAGCATGACAGAGTCTGACAGATATTGACAAATCTTGACAGAGCCCAAAAGAACCTGACACAATCTGAGAAAGCCTGACACAGTCCTAAAAGGGCCCAACAAAGCCCGACAGAGACCAAGAGGGTCTGACAGATCCCAGCAGAACTCGACAGGGTTGGACAAATCCCCACAGCTCCTTACAGTACACTACAGAGTTCAGTAGGGCCTGACAGAGTCCGACAAAGTGCAACAGAGACTGAAAGAGCTCAACAAAGCTTGCCAGAGCACGACAGGGCTTGACACAGCTTGAGAGAGCCTTACAGATCACGACAGAACCTGACAGAGCCCAACAGGGCCCAAAAAGCTTGAAAGAACCCAACAGCGCCCAATGGAACCTGAAAGACCTCGACAATACCCAACAGAGTCCGACAAACCTTGACAGAGCCTGACAAAGCCTGAATAATTGCAAGAAAGCCTGACAAAGCCTGACAAGGCCTGACAGAGCATGACAAGGCTTTATAGAGCCTGAGAAAGCCTGGTAGGGCAGAAAGAGATCAAAGGAGCTTGGCAGAGACTGACAGCACCTGACAGAGCCCGAGACTAGACCGACAAATCTAAACAAAGTCACAGAGAGACCGACAGGGCTTGAAAGAGTCTGACAAAATCTCACAGGGATTGACAGAGCCCTACAGAGCCTGACAGAGCCTGAAAGAGCTTTACGGAGCCTGAAAAAAGCATGGTCCGGCAGAAATAGCCTAAAAAAGCTTGACAGAGCCTGACAGAGATCGACAGATCTCGGCAAAGCAACACAGATACTGACAGAACCTGAAAGAGCCTGAAAAAAACCTGACAGGGATTGACAGAGGCCTACAGAGTCTGACAGATTGCGATAGAGCCCTACAAATCTTGACATCACCTGACAGAGACTGATCGTGCCTGAGAAAGCCCGGCAGAGTCTGACAGAACCTGATCGAGCCCAGCAGAGCCTGACAGAACCTGATAGAGCCCGGCAAAACCTGACAGAGCCCAACATAGCTCGGTAAAGCTTGACAGAGCCCACGAGGCCTTGAGAGAGCACTACAGGGCCTGCCAGAGCCCAACACAGCTCAACAGGTTTTGACAAATCTTGACAGTGCCTCATAGCGAACGATATAGCCCGGTAGGACCTGACAGAGGCTGAAAAAGTGCCAGAGAAGGCCTGACAGAGCATGACGAGGCTTTTACAAAGCCTGAAAAAGCCTGGTAGGGCAGAAAGAGCCCAAAGGAGCTTGACAGAGCCTGACAAATTTTGAGCGGCGGAGGAATACGCAGGTCGACTCAATATGAGTGATAAAGCATAGTTCGATTTATTAGCCCGAATAGCATATACTTATACAGTTCATGATAATTATGCATACCTGTCACCTACTAATTGGCTTAAGTTCTAACAGTACATTTGCATGGTCCTCCTACTTGCAGCTGCTAGCTATGCTTATTCTACATTGTAGTGCTGTTGAAAGCTGTTTGTGAAACTCTGCCAAGGTCTCAGTGACCTTGCTGATTTTACTGAAACAGTCAGCGGTTCCCACCGCGGCCTAACCTTACTAATTGTGCTAAAGTCTTCAGAATGGGCTCTGCTCGTACAACCGGTCCGCAGATCCATGTCCCCCATTTCCAAGCCATTCTCCAACAACAAATCATGACACAGATTGACAGTGCCCTATATGCCCCCAAAAAGCCTGATACAGCCTGATATGGCCCAACAGATCATGACAGAGCCTGAAAGAGCCTGACAGACCATGCCAAGGCCCAACAAAGCCTGAGAGAGCCTGATAGAACCTGACAGACGACAACAGAACCCAACAGAACCTGACAGGGTCTGACAGATCACGCAAAGGCACAACAAAGTCTGTCTCTGGGCTGCTAGGGCCCTGCTAGGGCTCTGTCAGGTTCTGTCGAGATATGTAAGGCTCTGTCAAGCTGTGTCAGGCCCTGTCGTGCTATGCATTGCTTTGTTGAGATCCTTCAGGCTCTGTCGCATTTTATCAGCCTCTGTCAGGCTCTACTGAGTCGCGGAAATGACCTTACAACCCTTCAGATAGTTAAGAAGGTATGTATTTACATATTCATTTACGGCGCCGGACACACTGTAAATCATTTCACCTGATACATGCATAAAATTACAGTAGCTGTGAGCTTGGTTAAATGCAGTAAAGTGTTACATATTCGTGAAAGTTTTAGGAACGCCTATGCATTTTCATAACCTGTCCCCGAGAAGGCGAGGAGACCATTTCCATAGTCTACACCTTCTGTTATCTAGTTCACCCAAGGATGCAACAAGGATGCACCCAAGGATTTTTATCTTTGCAAGGTGTCAGCAAACTCCTGTTTCTCATACAATAAATTACACAAAGCTAAGCAAGGCTAAGCAATAGGGATCTGGGTTAAAGGGTTAGCTTTCTAAGTGTTAGCTCTCTAACTGTCTTTAAGTGTTAGTTCTTTAAGTATTAATTAGTTAATTGTTAATTCCCAGTATCATTCCCCCCTTTTCTAAGAGGTTAGTAAATTCTTTTACTAATGTGATGATCCTTTATCTATGTTTTCTCTGGCCACAGGTAACAATGCTACTTCTACCTGAGAAAACCCATCTCTATTCTCAAACAGACTGTTAATGTTAATGCAAAAGTCAGGCTCCCGGTGTTTGTCTACTGCGCTGCTAAGCTCTTTTGGGGCAGCTGGCGACCATATGGCTGGTGCTCCGGCAGCAACGGCATCTTCTGGGTTGCAACGGGAACTTGCACTCTTTGGTGTAGTGACCCCGCTCACTGCGCTTGTAGCATTTGTCTTTTCTTCTGGCTTTCATTTTGCGAAGGTACTACATGCCATCCGGGCCGGTCACCCAGAAGGACCAAAAGGACCAAAGGGACCAAAAGGTCACTCAGAAGGTCCAGAAGGACCAAAACATGTCAAGGTAGACACAACCAAATTTCTTTGATAGAATTTCAGAAAGGTTTTGGTTAATTACTACAAACTTAAACTCTGTTTTGCAGAACTGGGCAATGTAATATACATACTCTGGTTGGTTTGCTTCCAGAGCACCAATTTAAAGGGTCCCCCACGGTTTTATTCAGATCTTGCCCATGCCAATTTTCATCCCACCCGTGTGCTAAGGCTATGATCATAAGAAATACAATTTTCCAGGTTGCACCTGGATTACCCTTCATGGTGCTTTGCAGGCTTTCCTCACTATAGAATTATGGATCCGGGTGTTCTGTTCTTTAATCTTGATAGCAGTAAAAGATGTCAAGAGGACTTGAAATGGACCTTCCTATTGTTGTTCCAAAGTCCTTTTCCGCAAGAGACTTCACATACACATAATCTCCCAGTTGGATGTTATAAACTGGCACATCCAAACCTCTACTCTGAGTTCCAAACATGTTTCCCAATTTTGTTAAGTTGTTTATCCAACGCTACCATATAAGAAGTCATAATTTCGTCCCCTACTTGTGCAGAGGTCCAGATTCCATCACTTCATGGCTAGTAGTTATAGCATAACCAGCATGCCTTTCACTGTTCAGGATATTGCTGCTTTCATCCATAAAGCAGTTCTCAGTGTTCTCCATAGGACTGTCCTTTAGATCTGCTCAGCTGGAGTTTGTTGCTTCCATGGTTTCCAGGCAATTATGATGAACTGGTTTTCCAATGTGACCACCGACGAAAGAAGCTGGATTGACAATGTTAGTGACGATGATTTAGCCTGATATTTGAGAAATCTTTGTGGGGAAAGCCAATGTCCCCCTTTTGCTTCTAGAATTGTAGACACCGTGTGAGATACTAGCTCAGTCATTTCCTGACCCATTTTGTGGGCGTCCTGTGTGTTCAGTAGCACTGCTGTAACTGCCTCTAGGCATCCAGGCCACTCCTTTGCAGTTGTGTCTAACTGTTTGGAGAAATAGGCCGCTGCTCGTTGGTACGGGTCAAGATCCTGTGCCAGTATACCCAAGGCTATTCCCTGCTTCTCGTGAGAGAATAGAAAACATGTTTTACTCACATCTGGGAGTCCTAAAGCAGGTGCTGTCATCAAAGCCTTACCAAGTTCTTCAAAGGCTCATGTAGCTCCTTTATTCCATTGCAGGTGTTCCTGATCTGTGGCTTCTAGTACATACAATGGCTTGACAAGCAATCTGTAATTATAAATCTACAACCAGCGCCACCCCCCAAAAGGGTCCATAAGCCTATCCCAGGGTCCTGTGCCCTACACTAATTTCATAGGCCAAATAAGTTACCTGTTACTGTATCATCTGGGCTTTCTTCTGTGATACCCGGTATCCTTCGAGCCCCAAACAGTTCAGTAGACTTACAGTTCAGGTTATGCACGTCTTCTTTGTTCTGGTAGCGATCAAAATGTCATCTCCATATTGTTGCATCTGTCCTTCATCACATGGGGCTTCCCAAGATTCAAGATCTTTAGCAAGCTGATTTCCAAATATTTTCGGGCTGTTCTTAAATCCTTGTGATAACACCGGCCATGTGAGCTGGGTTTTACGTAAATATTGTCTGGCTGGCTTCATGGAGAGGGAGGCAAAAAGGCATCTTTTACATCTAAAACAGTAAACCAAATCAGAGTTAATACATTCAGAAATGTGAATGGGTTTTCTACCACTGGGTAGAGGTCCTTTGTTATTCTGTTTATAACCCAATTTGTATGAATTTCTCTATTACGGGCCAAATTCCCTCCATGTCCTCCCTTTTCTAAGGGCATTGTTTTATCCTTACCGGGTGTTCTCCTTCCTTGATTTTTACCTCGACGGGTGGAGCATTTTTGGCCCTTCCAGGTACATCAGTAGCCCATATCCAGGGATACATTTGGTTCACAACTTCTTCATTAATCTTGCCTTCTGTGGGAACAGTTGCTAAAAGCAAGTCCATTATTTTCATATATTGCTGATCATTTACCTCCAGAGTAATTTCTCCTTTTTTGAATCTGATTACTGCATCCATTTGTTCCAACAGATTTCTCCCCAAAATAGGTTTCAGGGAACTTGGCATACATAAAAATCTATAAATGTCTACTTGGTTACCCAATTTGTATTTCAAAGGTTCACAAAAATATGCCCTTTCACTTTGGCCAGTGACTCCCTTTACCTACTATGTAATTGTTTCTTATTGGCAGTCCACCAAAAATTCCACTAGTTTCTGTTCATTCCAGGTTCCCATCAGTCTTTTTCAAAACTTGCTACTGTCCGTTTCTCTCTCTGCCTACTTCTTCTGTACCTTCCCCAACATTCCTTTTCTCAGTATACATTGATCTCTCTCTAAAGGTTTTCAAAGCCTTCCAACCTCTTTAGTTCCATACTTTCTTATCCTTTTGACAATCTTCCTTTTCCCTGAATACTCTCCAAGGTTCATCTAACAACATTCCAAATTTCTGCTTTCTGTTGCTCTCAGTTTTTATAAATTCTCTAGGGGAGCTTACACCATTTTGGGTGCTAGACGCTACCCTGAGAGGCATACGGCCTGCCCCCCCAATTTCACCACTTCAAGCAGCGGTTTTCCTATTTTTATTTTTTTTTTTTTTTTACTTTCTCTCCTTGCTGCAGTTTAGACACAGGCAAGGTCACGCAGACAGGGGAGGTTGAGTTTATCCTGCAGCTTGGCAGAGACGTGAGATTTATATTACAACACAGACCTGGGATATTTTGCTTTTTTTGGTTTTCCATTTAATTCCAGTCACAATACACTTCATATATAATTCCAATTAGCTCACCTGTGGATGGGTTTCTATTAGATGGAGATTTGTTACTGAACTAGGGGGGGGACATTGGCTTTCCCCACAAAGATTTCTCAAATATCAGGCTAAATCATCGTCACTAACATTGTCAATCCAGCTTCTTTCGTCGGTGGTCACATTGGAAAACCAGTTCATCATAATTGCCTGGAAACCATGGAAGCAACAAACTCCAGCTGAGCAGATCTAAAGGACAGTCCTATGGAGAACACTGAGAACTGCTTTATGGATGAAAGCAGCAATATCCTGAACAGTGAAAGGCATGCTGGTTATGCTATAACTACTAGCCATGAAGTGATGGAATCTGGACCTCTGCACAAGTAGGGGACGAAATTATGACTTCTTATATGGTAGCGTTGGATAAACAACTTAACAAAATTGGGAAACATGTTTGGAACTCAGAGTAGAGGTTTGGATGTGCCAGTTTATAACATCCAACTGGGAGATTATGTGTATGTGAAGTCTCTTGCGGAAAAGGACTTTGGAACAACAATAGGAAGGTCCATTTCAAGTCCTCTTGACATCTTTTACTGCTATCAAGATTAAAGAACAGAACACCCGGATCCATAATTCTATAGTGAGGAAAGCCTGCAAAGCACCATGAAGGGTAATCCAGGTGCAACCTGGAAAATTGTATTTCTTATGATCATAGCCTTAGCACACGGGTGGGATGAAAATTGGCATGGGCAAGATCTGAATAAAACCGTGGGGGACCCTTTAAATTGGTGCTCTGGAAGCAAACCAACCAGAGTATGTATATTACATTGCCCAGTTCTGCAAAACAGAGTTTAAGTTTGTAGTAATTAACCAAAACCTTTCTGAAATTCTATCAAAGAAATTTGGTTGTGTCTACCTTGACATGTTTTGGTCCTTCTGGACCTTCTGAGTGACCTTTTGGTCCCTTTGGTCCTTTTGGTCCTTCTGGGTGACCGGCCCGGATGGCATGTAGTACCTTCGCAAAATGAAAGCCAGAAGAAAAGACAAATGCTACAAGCGCAGTGAGCGGGGTCACTACACCAAAGAGTGCAAGTTCCCGTTGCAACCCAGAAGATGCCGTTGCTGCCGGAGCACCAGCCATATGGTCGCCAGCTGCCCCAAAAGAGCTTAGCAGCGCAGTAGACAAACACCGGGAGCCTGACTTTTGCATTAACATTAACAGTCTGTTTGAGAATAGAGATGGGTTTTCTCAGGTAGAAGTAGCATTGTTACCTGTGGCCAGAGAAAACATAGATAAAGGATCATCACATTAGTAAAAGAATTTACTAACCTCTTAGAAAAGGGGGGAATGATACTGGGAATTAACAATTAACTAATTAATACTTAAAGAACTAACACTTAAAGACAGTTAGAGAGCTAACACTTAGAAAGCTAACCCTTTAACCCAGATCCCTATTGCTTAGCCTTGCTTAGCTTTGTGTAATTTATTGTATGAGAAACAGGAGTTTGCTGACACCTTGCAAAGATAAAAATCCTTGGGTGCATCCTTGTTGCATCCTTGGGTGAACTAGATAACAGAAGGTGTAGACTATGGAAATGGTCTCCTCGCCTTCTCGGGGACAGGTTATGAAAATGCATAGGCGTTCCTAAAACTTTCACGAATATGTAACACTTTACTGCATTTAACCAAGCTCACAGCTACTGTAATTTTATGCATGTATCAGGTGAAATGATTTACAGTGTGTCCGGCGCCGTAAATGAATATGTAAATACATACCTTCTTAACTATCTGAAGGGTTGTAAGGTCATTTCCGCGACTCAGTAGAGCCTGACAGAGGCTGATAAAATGCGACAGAGCCTGAAGGATCTCAACAAAGCAATGCATAGCACGACAGGGCCTGACACAGCTTGACAGAGCCTTACATATCTCGACAGAACCTGACAGAGCCCTAGCAGGGCCCTAGCAGCCCAGAGACAGACTTTGTTGTGCCTTTGCGTGATCTGTCAGACCCTGTCAGGTTCTGTTGGGTTCTGTTGTCGTCTGTCAGGTTCTATCAGGCTCTCTCAGGCTTTGTTGGGCCTTGGCATGGTCTGTCAGGCTCTTTCAGGCTCTGTCATGATCTGTTGGGCCATATCAGGCTGTATCAGGCTTTTTGGGGGCATATAGGGCACTGTCAATCTGTGTCATGATTTGTTGTTGGAGAATGGCTTGGAAATGGGGGACATGGATCTGCGGACCGGTTGTACGAGCAGAGCCCATTCTGAAGACTTTAGCACAATTAGTAAGGTTAGGCCGCGGTGGGAACCGCTGACTGTTTCAGTAAAATCAGCAAGGTCACTGAGACCTTGGCAGAGTTTCACAAACAGCTTTCAACAGCACTACAATGTAGAATAAGCATAGCTAGCAGCTGCAAGTAGGAGGACCATGCAAATGTACTGTTAGAACTTAAGCCAATTAGTAGGTGACAGGTATGCATAATTATCATGAACTGTATAAGTATATGCTATTCGGGCTAATAAATCGAACTATGCTTTATCACTCATATTGAGTCGACCTGCGTATTCCTCCGCCGCTCAAAATTTGTCAGGCTCTGTCAAGCTCCTTTGGGCTCTTTCTGCCCTACCAGGCTTTTTCAGGCTTTGTAAAAGCCTCGTCATGCTCTGTCAGGCCTTCTCTGGCACTTTTTCAGCCTCTGTCAGGTCCTACCGGGCTATATCGTTCGCTATGAGGCACTGTCAAGATTTGTCAAAACCTGTTGAGCTGTGTTGGGCTCTGGCAGGCCCTGTAGTGCTCTCTCAAGGCCTCGTGGGCTCTGTCAAGCTTTACCGAGCTATGTTGGGCTCTGTCAGGTTTTGCCGGGCTCTATCAGGTTCTGTCAGGCTCTGCTGGGCTCGATCAGGTTCTGTCAGACTCTGCCGGGCTTTCTCAGGCACGATCAGTCTCTGTCAGGTGATGTCAAGATTTGTAGGGCTCTATCGCAATCTGTCAGACTCTGTAGGCCTCTGTCAATCCCTGTCAGGTTTTTTTCAGGCTCTTTCAGGTTCTGTCAGTATCTGTGTTGCTTTGCCGAGATCTGTCGATCTCTGTCAGGCTCTGTCAAGCTTTTTTAGGCTATTTCTGCCGGACCATGCTTTTTTCAGGCTCCGTAAAGCTCTTTCAGGCTCTGTCAGGCTCTGTAGGGCTCTGTCAATCCCTGTGAGATTTTGTCAGACTCTTTCAAGCCCTGTCGGTCTCTCTGTGACTTTGTTTAGATTTGTCGGTCTAGTCTCGGGCTCTGTCAGGTGCTGTCAGTCTCTGCCAAGCTCCTTTGATCTCTTTCTGCCCTACCAGGCTTTCTCAGGCTCTATAAAGCCTTGTCATGCTCTGTCAGGCCTTGTCAGGCTTTGTCAGGCTTTCTTGCAATTATTCAGGCTTTGTCAGGCTCTGTCAAGGTTTGTCGGACTCTGTTGGGTATTGTCGAGGTCTTTCAGGTTCCATTGGGCGCTGTTGGGTTCTTTCAAGCTTTTTGGGCCCTGTTGGGCTCTGTCAGGTTCTGTCGTGATCTGTAAGGCTCTCTCAAGCTGTGTCAAGCCCTGTCGTGCTCTGGCAAGCTTTGTTGAGCTCTTTCAGTCTCTGTTGCACTTTGTCGGACTCTGTCAGGCCCTACTGAACTCTGTAGTGTACTGTAAGGAGCTGTGGGGATTTGTCCAACCCTGTCGAGTTCTGCTGGGATCTGTCAGACCCTCTTGGTCTCTGTCGGGCTTTGTTGGGCCCTTTTAGGACTGTGTCAGGCTTTCTCAGATTGTGTCAGGTTCTTTTGGGCTCTGTCAAGATTTGTCAATATCTGTCAGACTCTGTCATGCTCTGTCGTGCCCTGGCGGGCTCTGTCTAGCTTTGTCGAGTTCTGTTGGGCTCTGTCGGGTTTATTTGAGCTCTATCAGGCTCTTACAGGCTCTGTCGGTCTCTGGCAAACTCTCTCGGGTTCTGTCAGGATCTGTCAGTCCCTTTCAGGCTCTGTCGGGTTTTGTTGGGCTCTATCAGACTCTTGCGGCCTCTGTTAGGTTCTCTCAGAATCTGTCAGGTCCTGTCGGACTCTGTCAGGACCTGTCAGGATCTGCTGGGTTTTCTCAAGCTTTGTAGGGCATGTAGGGCACTGTTAATGTGTGCCATGCCCTGTCGGGCTCTGTCGGGCCTTGTCAACCTCTGCCCAGGTCTTTTAGGCTATTATTTTGGGCTGTGATCAGCTCTACCGGGCTTAGTCAGCTTCTGTCGGACTCTGTAGGGCCTACTCACGCTCTGTCAGGTTTTGTTGGGCTCTGTCAGGCCCTATCAAGTGTTGTTGGGCAGTGTTGGGCTTTGTTGGCCTTTTGGATCACTGTCGGTCTTTGTTGGTTTCTGTCGGGCTTTGATGGCTTGTGTCAGGACCTGTGGGCCTCTGTAAGCCCCTTTCAGACTCTGTCTGTCTCTGTCACGATCTGTCAGGCTCTGTTGGGCTTTGTGAGGCTCTGTCTGGCTCTGCAGGGCTCTGTCAATCCCTGTCAGGTTTTGTCAGGCTCCCCGACAGGGATCAAAGGAGACTGACAGAGTGTTGGTTTCTGGCAGGCCCGTTCATGCTCTGTCAGTTCCTGGTGGGCTCTGTCGAGTTCTGTCAGGCCCTGTTGGGTTCTGTCAGAATCTGTTGAGATACTAGTGGAAATACAGCATTCAAAATTTCCTTGGAGATTTCTCACTTGAAGCAAGCAGATCTGCACCATCCAAGCAGCTTCTTGTAGGACATGCAACTAAACGGAATTCTCAGAAAACGTTATTTGAGCTTACAATTTACTTAATGAATCCTGACCCAAGAGACGTATAGGGCTTTCTGGCAAATACAAGAATTCATATGGTAAAACTTTGTTCCAAATTTGGCATTCCATTGGTCTCAAAAAAAGGCCTTTCTTTCATTCTCTCCCATGACCTCAAAAACTAGCACGGTGAATATACTGAGAAGTCTCTTACAAGTAGTTACCACAGAATAAGTCTATTAAAAAACATTTTTGCTTTAATTTCCCAGCTTCATTAGAACTATGGATCCACTGGTGATGCCTTTAAATTTAATCCTCAGATGCCTTCATGCAGTATTACAGTTCTCTAGCAGTAACATTGCTGGGGGGGAGGGGGTGGGGGGGAATAAAACCTCCCGCTCACCCCCATCTGAGATGGCAAGACCTCCAGCCCAGCATGAAAACAAATCAGTTCAAACTCCACATAAAACCAGCCTGGCTCCATTCCACACCCAAATTAGTACCAGTCTGACCCAGAGCAAGACTGAGCACTCTGACCCCCCAAAGCTGACCAGTGTGAAAAGACTGACTTCAGCAAGGAGGTAAAATGATGAGCTCTCTCCCCAGATGTGCCAGAACCTAAGAAACAAGACTGAAGCAAAAAGAAACAGCACCAACAACTCCTGATTCAAAGCTGAGAAGCAACACAGTGCCACAACAAGGATGGATGACAACACTCCAAGAAAAAAAAAAAGAAGGACGAGGAGGGAATAAAGCCCCCCTTTCTCTGCTTAGCAGTGGGCAACCAGCTTTTTCCTTATCTTTTTCCTTATATATATATATATTTTTTTTTTTTTAAAAAAACTTCTTGCTGCAGTTTAGATATATCCAAGGCCATGCAGGTGGCGTAATCACTGGTATGAATTGGGAGGCTCTGGCAAACTCCTCAGTTACAATGAGCTGGGTTTATCTTGTAGCTTGACAAAGGCCTGAAATTTATGTTCAAGCACAGGCCTGGGATAATTTGCTTTTTTGTTTTCCCATTTCATTCCAAACATAAAACCCTCTATACGCAACTCCAATTAGCTCAACAGTTGTTACATTCCTCAGCCCCATTTACCTTTTACAATTTACAGATGTCAAAAAACAGTATCTTAAACATCAATCCATTATTCCATTTTCCTAGACCTAAATCAGTTCATATTCTAGCAACTTTTAAATACAACCTCATACAATACCAAGTTCACATCCATCATAGCATTTAGGAGTTTTCTTTTGGTTTGGTTTGTGGTTTCTTCTTTGTTTGTTTGTTTTGTTTGTTTTTTTGCTTTCAATGCAAATCAGAGTTTAACAATTTAAATTCTTTTCTGGTCTCAAAATTACTAGGTAACAATATAAGCAATTACTCTAATGTGTAAGGATGCATCCTAAGGGGGAGCAAGGTGGTATTTTAGCAGTGGAAACTTTTCCCATTTTGTAATCATCTCCCCAAACAAAATTCTTTTGGTACCAAATAGAAATATGCAAATTAAAATGCTGAACTCAGATATGAAAACCAAATATCAAGTTCAAATATGCAGATGGATCACAGTTACACTTATTCAAGACAATATCTCAATTTTTGCATTGCATCTTTGGGCCGCTTACTGCTCAGCCAGGCAGAGGCACCGCTGGGTCTCCCTGACAAAACAGGTCAGCGGGCGCTGGAGCCCAATGGGCACCTGCCCCCACGCCGCCACAGCAAGCTGGACTAGGCAAGGCTTTTATTAGTGTCTCATCTGGTGTGCTACAACTGCTATCCCAAAAGCAGGATTCTTTACTTGATGTGCATACTGAAGAGCCAAATCCAGCACATTGAGATGAGACACAGCCTATCACAGAGTTGCGCAAGTCTGGATATTGGAATAGAGCTAGCATGCTAGAAAGAAAAGTAACAGCTACCACACACAAAATTTTACCATCACATTCACGCAGTAAATAACTAAATTACTCATGATCTTCTGTATTATCACAAAACGCACATTTTGAGTCCATGGATTCTCGTTATTTAACAGTCTATGAACTTACTGTACCACATAACAGACAAAGACCTATTAAACTGTAATATGCTTAAACAGATACCTACAAAGAAAACAGGTTAATGAGGAAAGCATCTTGCAGAGTTCAGCAAGTTTTCTATGACCTGTGTGTTATCAGTTAATTCTCAGCTTGTTGAAGTTCAAACCGTTCCACCTGTAAAACTGTCTGAAATGATTTAATCATCTCTTGTAGAGATTTATTTTGTCCTGCTCTTCACAGAATCACAGAATGTTAGGGATTGGAAGGGACCTCAAAAGATCATCTAGTCCAATCCCCCTGCTGGAGCAGGAACACCTAGATGAGGTTACACAGGAAGGCGTCCACGGAGGTTTTGAATGCCTCCAGAGTAGGAGACTCCACAACCTCCCCGGGCAGCCTGTTCCAGTGTTCTGTCACCCTCACTGAGAAGAAGTTTCTTCCCAAATTTAAGTGGAACATCTTGTGTTCCAGTTTTAACCCATTACCCCTTGTCCTACCGTTGGTTGTCACCTAGAAGAGCCTGGCTCCATCCTCATGACACTCACCCTTTACATATTTGTAAACATTAATATGGACACCCCTCAGTCTCCTCTTCTCCAAGCTACAGAGACCAAGCTCCCTCAGCCTTTCCTTGTAAGGGAGATGCTCCACTCCCTTAATCATCAAATTTGTTGCCCTACGCTGGATTCTCTCCAGCAGTTCCCTGTCCTTCTGGAACTGAGGGGCCCAGAACTGGACACAATATTCCATATGTGGTCTCACCAGGGCAGAGTAGAGGGGAAGGAGAACCTCTCTTGACCTACTAACTACCCCCTTTCTAATACACCCCAGGATGCCATTGGCCTTCTTGGCCACAAGGGCACAGTGCTGGCTCATGGTCATCCTGCTGTCCACCAGGAACTCCAGGTCCCTTTCCCCTACGCTGCTCTCTAATAGATCATTCCCCAACTTATACTGGAACCTCGGGTTGTTCCTACTAAGATGCAAGACTCTACACTTGCCCTTGTTATATTTCATTAAATTTTTCCCCACCCAACTCTCCAGCCCGTCCAGGTCATGCTGGATGGCAGCACAGCCTTCTGGTGTGTCAACCGCTCCTCCCAGC
Source organism: Patagioenas fasciata (assembly GCF_037038585.1). Lineage (NCBI taxonomy): Eukaryota > Metazoa > Chordata > Aves > Columbiformes > Columbidae > Patagioenas > Patagioenas fasciata. The sequence continues at coordinate 27,313,775 of NC_092559.1, forward strand.
TTGGTGTCATCAGCAAACTTGCTGACAGTACACTCTATTCCCTCGTCCAAATCATTGATGAATATATTGAATAATATAGGCCCCAGTACTGAGCCCTGAGGCACTCCACTAGATACTGGCCTCCAACTAGACTCCGCCCCATTGACCATGACTCTCTGGTTTCTTCCCTTCAGCCTGTTCGCAGTCCACCTCATTACCCATTCATCCAGACCGCACTGCTGTGGGAGACTGTGTCAAATGCCTTACTGAAGTCAAGGTAGACCACATCCACCACTCTGCCATCATCCACCCATCTTGTTATGTCCTCATAAAAGTCAATGAGGTTGGTCAAGCACGACTTCCCCTTGGTGAAGCCATGTTGACTGCCCCTAATGACCCTCTTATCCCTGATATGCCTTGAGATGGCACCAAGGCTAAGTCATTCCATCAGTTTCCCAGGAACGGAGGTGAGGCTGACTGGTCTATAGTTAACTGGGTCCTCCTTCTTGCCCTTTTTGAAGACTGGAGTGACATTTGCTTTCTTCCAGTCCTCAGGCACCTCTCCCATTTCCCAGGACTTGGCAAAGATGATGGAGCGAGGTCCAGCAATGACCTCATCCAGCTCCCTCAGTACCTGCGGGTGCATCCCATCTGGACCCATGGATTTATGAATGTCCAGATTGCCTAATTGGTCCCTAACCCAGTCCTCATCAACCGAGGAAAACTCCTCCATTGTCCTGCCTTCCTCTGGGGCCTCAGGGGTACGGGGCTCCTCAGGACAGCCTCCAGCAGAGTAGACAGAGACAAAGAAGGCATTCAGTACCTCTGCCTTCTCTGTATCTTCTGTCACCAGGGCACCCACCCCGTTCATCAGTGGGCCTACATTGCCTCTGGTGTTAGTTTTATCTGCCATGTATTGGAAAAAGCTCTTCCTGTTGTCCTTGACCCCTCTCGCCAGGTTTACTTCCAAGGAGGCCTTAGCTTTCCTAGTTGCCTCCCTACATCCCCTGACAACAGCCTCATATTTTCCCCAAGTGGCCAGCCCCTCCTTCCATGATCTGTAAACTCTCCTCTGCCACTTGAGCATACCCAGCAGTTCCCTCTTTAACCACGCAGGTCTCCTGGTTCTCTTCCTTGACTTCCTACGTGTCAGGATGCTCTGATCTTGTGCCCGGTAGAAACAGTCCCTGAACACTAACCAACTATCTCTGGCCCCCTTACCTTCAAGCAGCCTTACCGATGGGATTTCCCTCAGCAATTGCCTGAAAAGGCCTAAGTTTGCCTTGCTGAAATCCAGGGTTGCAATTCTGCTTGCTATCCTGTTCCTGCCACACAAGATCCTGAACTCCGTCATCTCATGGTTGCTGCAACCAAGGCAGCCCTCAACCTTTACCGCTTCAACCAGACCCTTCTTGTTAGTGAGGATGAGGTCCAGCAGTGCACCTCTTCCAGTCGGCTCCTCCACCCTTTGCATCAGAAAGTTATCAAGGCACTGGAGGAACCTCCTAGACTGTGGATGGCTGGCTGAGTAGTCCTTCCAACAAACATCAGGGAAGTTAAAATCCCCCACCACAACCATGGCCTGTGATTTTGAGGCTGCTCTCAGCTGTCTGTAGAAGGCCTCATCAACTTCCTCACCCTGATCTGGTGGCCTATAATAGACACCCACAATAGTATCACCCTTGCCAGCCTGCCCCTTAATTTTCACCCATAGACTCTCAACTCGTTCCTCATCCGAGCCTGGACAATACTCAATACATTGTAGTTGCTCTCTCACGTAAAGAGTGACTCCGCCACCACGCCTGGCTGGCCTGTCTTCTCGCCTTAAAAACAACATTAATTGCAACAAAGTATTATACTTCAAGGTTCTATCCTCCAACCACTTTTCCCATTCATCTAACTTACACAGCAGCCACCATTGATCATAATATTTCACAAGATTTTCCTTTCTCATATTTCCAAGTGCTGTCCTAGGTTATAGAACACCTCCCAATACCGATTTCTTAAAAACACGACTGAAAACAATCATTACTGACACCATCTCGTAAGTAAAAACCATGAGAAGAGGGAGGGAGGAAGGGAGGGGAAGCACGGGGCTGCTTGCAGCACGAGTGGGAAAAGCGGGGAGAAGGCCCACAGTGTATCCACATAAACAATGTCACAAAGAAAGAACTGCAAACAACAACCAGTGACTCCTTCTGCTCTCTCGTGGAAGTTGGAGGGTTAAAAGGTGGTAGAGGCAGATACAAATTGGTAAAAAGAACTGATAGTACACAGGTTTACAACTTTAACATTCTCAGCTTTCACAGGTTCTTTGATCAAGACTCCAATCCTCTGGACTTGCTGTTCTCATCAGTGTTGGGCAATGGTACAGGAGGCCACCTGCTCGGCATCTTTCCTCCCCCCGCCCCAGACTGCTGAACCATCGGGGGTGCCGAAGGCACAGCAGGGGATGGAGTAGGGAGGACATTGAAAACATGAACTAGGTAAGATTCATAGCGATTTTCAGGATACTTATCAGGCTGCAACGCTGCAAAAATTCCGGCAGCAGCAGACCGTTCAGCCTTAAGATCTTTTAAGACGGTAATTATAAGCTTCCATGCAGTTGCTAATGATTTAGCTTCTTTATCTCCATTGCTGACTTTATCCCATAATTTCTGCCCTATATCGTCCCAAAGTTCAAGTTTAAGTTTTGAGTCACTAATGCTCTGTCCTGGTTTTGTTAAAAACAAGTTTCTCTTTTAGTGAATTTTTGCCTGTCAGCTAAAGCCTTCATATTAGCTGCATTTTCCTGGAGAACGCAACACATGTTTTGGTTAAACCTAGCAATGGAATGCAAACTTATTGATAAGCACGGATGGACATCTCGCGAGAGGGGCAACGAGAAAACTGATGACCGAGAGACTGACCAATGGTGTATAACATTCCATTCACGTGAATACTTCATATAAAGTGGGAGATCACGAGGATCTCGACCCTTTTTTCCTCGTGGCTGACATTAGGAGAGGATCTTGCTGGTCGTCCCTGAGAACTGAGGCCTAGTGACAGACTGAATCCAGCTCCGGTTGGCTGCAGTGTCCAATCCAGGACTTTGGGTGCTGGCTCTGCAGTTGCTGAGACTTAGAGGATTGGTTTTGTATATTTTGTATTATTTTCTCTGTTCTTATTAGTAGCATTAGTAAAACATCTTTAACTTTTCCAACTCTCTTCTCTCTGTCCTTCTTTCCCTCCCGATCGCCTGTCCTGAGTGGGAAGGGGAGAGAGGGAGGGGCAAAAGGGGGAAGTGGGGGGGAGAGGAGGTTAACAATACATCTGCCAGGGTTTGATTGTCACCCCGCACGCAATCTTAACCCTCGACAGATAATTGGCGTCCAACGTGGGGCAAGAGAAAGGGGTAAATTTGGAGATTTTTGGCTTTTCTACTGCTCTGACGTACCTTTCAATTTTCTTGGCACGGTGCCAACTCATAGAGTTGTGATACTCGCGCGTCTGCTTCGGATATGTTTTAGTGGTATTAAGGCAAAGTGAATTACATTGATTTAAAGATGTTATGGCAAAAGTTGTATCAGTTATTTTCTACATTGTGCTCGCTGATCCCATATCTGTGTTGGTGTTTCTTTCTAAATCGAAGTATTCATTATATAACAACAAGAAACTGGACAGCGGTCATGATGATACTGTGTGGTATGGCACTGGTTTATTTCATTATATTGCAGCCGCTAATGAATTTCTACTCGATTCTGCTTTACCTCGAAAAACCTCCAGGAGAGATTAAAGAGCAGAATGGCTCTGTATTTACTAATTGGTCAAGCGAATCTTTAGAAAGACTGACTAACAATACTTTTGTGTTTTCGCTAGGACAGTTTGCAAATGTTTTAGAGAACTTCGAATATCCTTGGAGCTTTGATAGAACTGTGATGGTGTTATCTGTTTTGCTGAATGTGTGTCAGTTTGTGTTACTGTTAAGAGAAATGAGGTTCAATAGGAGGTTTGCGTCTCTTTTTAGTCCTGAGATTTGCAGTGCGTCTTCGGAAGCTTTAGCAAAAAGCACTCCTAGCCGCTCGAGAAAAGGCAAAACAGCCAAAGCTGCTGCTGCAGCCACTGCCCCCCCAACCGCGGCTTCACAGGCTGAAGCTACAGCTCCTCCGCAGAGCTCCTCTGCCAAGGTTGCTGCAGATAACATTACCTCTCCAGCCTCAAAGGCTAACAAGGCAGCCCCCCCTTCTTCACACACTGCTCACTGTTGCTGCTGTAACCACAGCAATCACTGTGACAGTCATTCAGACTCTGGAAATGAATCAAATGATGGTGAACCCATATCAGCATCAGTTGCCGGTTGTAAGAAAGTCACTAGAAAGACTACCCGTGCAGCAGGTGATGGCACAGGGCCAACATCAACCCAAGAGGCATCATCAGGACAGGGTGGAGATGAAGTGACCACCACTCGGTCCTTTTCTCCAGGTGAGCTGAGAGATCTGCAAAAAGACTTTAGTCGTCGTGAAGGCGAGAATATTTTAACCTGGCTGCTGCGATGCTGGGACAATGCGGCAGAAACAATTGAATTAGAAGGTGGTGAAGCCAGGCAGCTGGGATCTCTGTCAAAAGATTCCACCATTGATAGGGCAATTTCAAGAGAGTCTAATGCCGCTACTCTCTGGACCTGACTCCTGGCAGCTATGAAAGTCAGATTTCCCTACAAGGAAGATTGTATATCCAAGTTAGGGAAATGGAATACTATGGAGAGAGGTATCCAGTTCCTGAGAGAATTAGCTGCGCGAGAGATCATCTATCTAGGACCAAACAGCCAAGAGGGGACAGACCCAGATAGAATCAATTATACAAAATCTATGTGGCGCAGATTTGTACAAAGTGCACCACCTGCATATGCTAAGTCATTGGCAGGAATGGTCTGGTCAGCTAGAGGTGCACAAGAAATTAATGAAGTGATTGAGCAGCTCCGGTGCTTTGAGGACAGCCTTGCTGGTTCTCTACGGGCTTGTGTCTCTGCTGTGGAGAAACTGTGTGAAAAATCTGATGACCGGTTTGAAAAGCTGTTGCAAGAAATCAAAGAGCTCAGAGAAGACACATACCATTCACGACCTGCACAAACCTATGTTTCAGCTGTTAGGAGAAGGCGTTTCCAATCTCAAGAGAGAGGGCAGAGACAGCCCACAAAAAGAGGTTCACTGTGGTTCTTCCTACATGAACAGGGAGAAAACATGAATAAGCGGCATGGAAGGTCTACCTCAGAACTTCAAGAACGAGTACGTGAGATAAAAGGAAAAACTCCTAGGAAGGTGGCTGCTCCAGTTTACAAAAGGAGCAGAAGAGATTCTGATGCTCTTGAAGGAACCTCTAATTCACACCCAGAGACTGTGCAAAACAGGAATTAGAGGTGCCCTGCCTCCAACCAGGTGGAGGAAAGGGATAACAGAGTTTATTGGACTGTACAAATACTATGGCCTGGTACAACACAACCCCAGGAGTACAAAGCTTTAGTGGACACTGGTGCTCAGTGCACAATAATTCCTTCTAATTATAAAGGAACGCAATCCATCAATATTGTTGGAGTGACTGGGGGATCCCAGGAGCTGACTGTTGTAGAGGCTGAAATGAGCCTAACTGGAAAAAACTGGCAAAAGCATCCCATTGTGACTGGTCCAGATGCTCCGTGTATCCTTGGTATAGACTACCTCAGGAGAGGGTATTTTAAGGACCCAAAAGGGTATAGGTGGGCATTTGGTATAGCAGCTGTGGACACTGAGAAAATTGAACAGCTGTCTGATTTGCCTGGTCTTTCAGATGACCCTTCTGTTGTAGGACTGCTGATGGTTGACGATCAGCAGGTGCCAATTGCTACCACGACGGTGCATCGCCGGCAATATCGCACCAATCGAGACTCTTTGATTCCTATCCAGAAGCTGATCCGTCAATTGGAAAGCCAGGGTGTGATCAGTAAGACTCGCTCACCTTTTAACAGCCCAATCTGGCCAGTGCGTAAGTCTAGTGACGAGTGGAGACTAACTGTAGACTATCGTGGCCTGAATGAAGTTACACCACCACTGAGTGCTGCTGTGCCTGACATGCTAGAACTGTAATTTGAACTGGAGTCAAAGGCAGCCAAGTGGTATGCTACAACTGACATTGCTAATGCATTTTTCTCTATTCCTGTAGCAGCAGAGTGCAGGCCGCAGTTTGCTTTCACCTGGAGGGGCATCCAGTATACATGGAATCGCTTGCCCCAGGGGTGGAAACACAGTCCTATCATCTACCATGGACTGATCCAGACCACGCTGGAGCAAGGTGAAGCTCCAGAATACTTGCAATATATTGATGACATCATCGTAGGGGGCGACACAGCGAAAGAAGTCTTCGAGAAAGGTGAGAGAATAATTCATATTCTTTTGGATGCTGGTTTTGCCATAAAACGGAGCAAGGTCAAGGGACCTGCACGAGAGATCCAGTTTTTAGGAATAAAATGGCAAGATGGCCGTCGTCAGATCCCAATGGATGTGATCAACAAAATTGCAGCAATGTCTCCACCTACTAATAAAAAGGAGACACAGAGTTTCTTGGGCATTGTAGGTTTTTGGAGAATGCATATTCCTGACTACAGCCACATTGTGAGCCCTCTCTATCGAGTGACTCGTAAGAAGAACCAATTTGAGTGGGGCCCTGAACAACGACAAGACTTTGAACAAATTAAGCGTGAGATAACTCATGCGGTGGCCCTTGGACCAGTCCGAACTGGAGTAGATGTTAAAAATGTGCTCTACACTGCAGCCGGAGATAATGGACTTACCTGGAGCCTCTGGCAGAAAGCACCAGGAGAAACCCGAGGTTGACCCTTAGGTTTTTGGAGTCGAGGATACAAAGGATCTGAGGCCAACTATACTCCAACTGAAAAGGAGATACTAGCAGCATCTGAAGGAGTTTGAGCTGCTTCAGAAGTGATCGGCACTGAAGCACAGCTCCTCCTGGCACCTCGACTGCCGGTGCTGAGCTGGATGTTCAAAGGGACGGTTCCCTCTCCACATCATGCAACCGAAGTTACGTGGAGTAAATGGATTGCACTGATCACACAACGAGCTCGAATTGGAAGTCCCAACCGTCCAGGGATATTAGAAGTTATTACAGACTGGTCAGAAAGCAAAGACTTTGGGATGTCTCCAGATGAGGATGAAGTAAAACGTGCTGAAGAAGCACCACCATATAATATGCTTTCAGAGACTGATAAGCAGTATGCACTGTTCACAGATGGATCCTGTCGTCTTGTAGGAAAACATCGAAGGTGGAAAGCTGCTGTGTGGAGTCCCACACGACAAGTTACAGAAGCCACTGAAGGACAAGGTGAATCCAGTCAGTTTGCAGAAGTGAAAGCCATCCAGCTGGCTTTGGACATTGCTGAACGAGAGAAGTGGCCAATACTTTATCTCTATACTGACTCATGGATGGTAGCAAATGCCTTGTGGGGGTGGCTACAGCAATGGAAGAAAAGCAACTGGCAGCGCAGAGGTAAACCCATTTGGGCTGCCACACTGTGGCAAGACATTGCTGCTCGGCTAGAGAGCCTGCCTGTGAAAGTTCGGCATGTAGATGCTCATGTACCTAAAAGTCGAGCCACCGAGGAACATCTAAACAACCAACAAGCAGATCAAGCTGCTAAGATTAAAGTAGCTGAGATGGACTTGGACTGGCAACATAAAGGTGAACTTTTCCTAGCTCGGTGGGCCCATGATGCTTCAGGGCATCAAGGTAGAGATGCAACATACAAATGGGCTCGTGATCAAGGGGTGGATTTAACTATGGACACTATTTCACAGGTTATTCATGAATGTGAAACTTGCGCTGAAATCAAACAAGCAAAACGGTTAAAACCTGTATGGTATGGGGGGCGATGGTTAAAGTATAAGTATGGAGAAGCTTGGCAGATTGATTATATGACACTTCCACAAACACGTCAAGGTAAGCGTTATGTACTTACAATGGTGGAAGCAACCACTGGATGGTTGGAAACATATGCCGTACCTCATGCTACAGCCCGAAATACTATCTTGGGCCTTGAAAAGCAAGTCCTTTGGCGGCACGGTACGCCAGAAAGAATTGAATCAGACAATGGTACTCATTTCAAAAACAGTACTATAGACAATTGGGCCAAAGAACATGGTATTGAGTGGGTATATCATATTCCATATCATGCACCAGCCTCTGGGAAAATTGAAAGGTACAATGGTTTGTTAAAAACTACACTAAAGGCACTTGGTGGTGGAACCTTTAAAAACTGGGATTCACATTTAGCAAAAGCCACTTGGTTGGTCAACACTAGGGGATCAACCAATCGAGCCGGGCCTGCCCAATCAGAAATTCTACGGACTGTAGAAGGAGATGAAGTCCCTGTAGTACACATGAAAAATATGTTAGGAAAGGCAGTCTGGGTTACTCCTGCCTCAGGCAAAGGCAAACCTATTCGTGGGATTGTTTTTGCCCAGGGACCTGGCAGCACCTGGTGGGTGATGCTTAAGGATGGAGAAGTTCGGTGTGTACCTCAAGGGGATTTGATTCTAGGTGAAAATATGCAATGCTGAACTGTATGATGTGAATTGCCGCACTAACAATGTTTAATAAGTGTCTTTCAGATCAAGACAATGGTGATGAAACTAGAGCTAGCTTCTTCGAGTGGCGCCCGACACCTTCTTCGAAGTTGGTGTCCTTAACCCACAAACAGTGGTCATGAGATGCACTTGTACCATTTTTCCTGCCCTGGGAGACTGTTGTGACAAAATGAACTTAATGAACTTTTCAAAGGATGGTCCACTGATTAATTACTCCTGTGTATATATGTACATATGTGTGTATATATATATATATATATATATATAGTAGTAGTGATTAATTAGATTGTATTGATAGATTGTATTGATAAGGTTTAAGTATTCAGTGAATGTCATATTATAAGGGGTGGAATGTTCTGGTTTTGTTAAAAACAAGTTTCTCTTTTAGTGAATTTTTGCCTGTCAGCTAAAGCCTTCATATTAGCTGCATTTTCCTGGAGAACCCAACACATGTTTTGGTTAAACCTAGGAATGGAATGCAAACTTATTGATAAGCATGGATGGACATCTCGCGAGAGGGGCAACGAGAAAACTGATGACCGAGAGACTGACCAATGGTGTATAACATTCCATTCACGTGAATACTTCATATAAAGTGGGAGATCACGAGGATCTCGGCCCTTTTTTCCTCATGGCTGACATTAGGAGAGGACCTTGCTGGTCGTCCCTGCGAACTGAGGCCTAGTGACAGACTGAATCCAGCTCCGGTTGGCTACAGAGTCCAATCCAGGACTTTGGGTGCTGGCTCTGCAGTTGCTGAGACTTAGAGGATTGGTTTTGTATATTTTGTATTATTTTCTCTGTTCTTATTAGTAGCATTAGTAAAACATCTTTAACTTTTCCAACTCTCTTCTCTCTGTCCTTCCTTCCCTCCCGATCGCCTGTCCTGAGTGGGAAGGGGAGAGAGGGAGGGGCAAAAGGGGGAAGTGGGGGGGAGAGGAGGTTAACAATACATCTGCCAGGGTTTGATTGTCACCCCGCAATCTTAACCCTCGACATGCTCATAACAGTCTTTTCAGGTTTTAATTGCTTCAGTGTAGTAATTATCAGTTTCGGGGCGGTTACAAGGCCGAGAATATATTTTTCACTGCAACTGATCGCCTTCCACAACACAGTTCCCACTTTTTCCCAAGTCTCTATTTGAAAAGCTCCTGACAGATCAGCAGGAAACCCATTGCCTCTCCACCAAATTCAAAGTTTTTTGACGTTACTCTCCTCATAGTTCACCCTTCTCATAGAGAGGATATGCGAGAGGAGTCGCACTATTTCTTCTTCTTCTTTAAAAATATTCTGCCCCATCTCCTCTCGCCCCCAGCTGCTCACCTCTTTGGGTGTCCGTTGCAACAATATCGGATCCTCTATCTCTCCTCTGTCACTTCTGTAGCGATCAATCAGGAGACACGCAGCCTGCAGACTACGTCCCGATCACGGTCCAGCCATGCCGTCTCCAGCTGGTGCTCGCTCCTCGCAGCAGTTGTCCCCTCGCCGTAAATTCTCCTTGCATATCACGTCGGCATCGCCACTTGCGAGCGTGAAAAATCATGGACTCCACACAATCCAATATGAATTCAAGCGAAGCCATTTATTACAGAAACAAGCCTCCTTATATATGCAGTTATTTCCTGATCACGCGTCCACGCTCCAAGCATGCATTAGCTGATTGGACATTGTCTATGTTCATGAGCTGTCTACGCGCCCAAGTCTCACTGCTAATAGGTCTGTTGATTTATGTTGTGTTCTCAGCTTTCCAAGGTGGCCTTGAAATTCTTTTGGGCCTGGGTAGTTTAATAACAAATCTCCATCTAAGAGAAACCCATCCACACAGTAACTTCAAGAAAATTCAAAAACATCCAAAACACTTCAAAAACTGATCATGGAGAGCTCTGGTTCCCCAATGAGTAAATTTAGGATTCCCTTAACCTAATTTTTGGGGACTATCTCTCTACTATCCGGTAAAAAAAATAACATCCCCCATTCTTGAGATCTGCACCTATCCGTTGTCTACAATATCCTAACAATCCTAACAATTGTCTTTTCCCTTTTATAAACCAATGTCCTAAATATTTTACGTCTGGTTCTACAAACTTCAATTTACTCTCTGATACTTTTAATCCTTTGTGTCTAAAAAAGTTCAATAATCCTATGGTTCTTTTTCATACTGTCTCTTCTGCTTCGTTCCGGCAATTAATAAGTCGTCTATTATATTAACTTTACCCCAGAAGGGGGTTCAAATTCTAACAATAGTTTTTCTAACACTTATCCAAATAAATTTGGTAATTCTGTAAAACCCTGTGACGATACGGTCTATCTTAATTGTTGTTTTCGTCCCATTCAAAAACAAAATAATTCCTGCTACTCTCATCTAAGGGGCAGGCCCAAAATACATCTTTTAGATTTACTACGCTATACTAAATGTTTTCTGGGGACATCTGGTTTAGCAATATATATAGATTTGCTACCACAGGAAATCGGGATATGGTTGGTTTTGACTTTGTCCTGTGGCGTTATCACATATAGTTTTACTTTTAATATTCCCTGTTCAATTTCTATAGTCATGCCTAATGCCACAATTAAATCTCTCCCCAATAGATTATTTTCAGCCTCTGGGACTAATAAGAAGTCATTTAGGCAATTTCTTATTTAGATTCAATTTCCACATAATCCAGTATGAGAACTTTGAAGGGTTCTCCCTTTGCTTCCACTACGAGGGCAGTCTTCTTTAAAATGCATCCTCTGGGAAGGTAGACCTTCCTACCCCCGTATCCACCAAAAAGATCACTTCTTCTTTATGGGGGCCTATCTTGAGTTTTATTAAGGGCTCTGTTGTTGTCTTTGCCCCTAATATATATAGAGCCCCTGCTCCTCTAAACATCTTCTCATTTTGCTCTCTATTTCTACAACTTCACTGCATATGTCCCTTTTTCCCACAATAATAACAACAAATAGGGACATTCTCTCTCTGTATTCGATTCATAGGAGGTCTGTTTACCGGGACCGATCTCCCCCTTTGTTCATTTTGTTCTTCTCTAACCGGTGTTAGTTTCTCTGCCTTTTGAGTCTCCCTTACTGCGGCTACTAAGAATTTTTTCCTTTGCTCTTTGTTTCTCCCCATCTCTTTGAGTTTTTCTAATTTCTTTCTTATATCTCCCCAGGATTTTGCTACAAACTGGGGGTCTACTCCTGAGTATATTTATCCTTTTTCTCAAAAACATATATTTCTACAGTTCTCAAACTTCCTTCCCAGCATGAAACATATCGCTTTCTTCTTGACCAAAAAGTTCTTTACCATTTACATACAGTAATAGACCATTTTCTCTTTACCCTTCCCCTGGGTAAATTCTTCATTCCAAAATTCTAACGTGACACCCCCCCCTCCCCCCGCCAGGGACTGTCAGGGGGGTTTCTCTGGCAGGTTGCTCCCCTCCAACCTCTTGGGCCCCTTCCGTGGGTCCCGCTAGACCTAAGGACTTGCTTGTTCCCTGGCCTATCCTGACTGGTTCACAACGTGTGACTCGAATCCATGACCAAAACAAACTCTTCACTCGCTTTGTCCCTTCAGTGGCCAAGCCCCTTGTGGGGTGTTGGAACCGCAATTAGAAGGACTCCGCACTCGCTTTGCAACCAGGTTGTGTTTCAGCCAACACCAGTCACACACACCACCCGACCCAGCGGTACTTACAGTCCACTTTTCCCGTTGGGAACTTCATGCTCTCTGGATTACGGGTGAACTGCAGTATGGGGAGGAGCTCAGTTCTTTTGTTTATGCTTTATCATGTAATAACGTTGGATCTCCAGACACTCCGAGCACTAGGGCCACTGGTTAGAGTGGGGCGCCTCCCCGAGCTCAGAGTGGTGCAGAGATATCCAAGGTTATCACGTTGGGGTCACCAATTGAAATAAACAACTCAGGCTACTCCAATCATGGATAGCAGCACCTCATGCAATTTATTACAATGTGTTCGATAATAGAATAAGCAAAACAGTGCTGGGTGTGCAGGGAACCTGCGCTCCACAAACACGCACACTAAGATCTCCAAACTGGCCCTTTTTATTGTCTTTGAGTTCCGGATTTCGGCTAGTTTCATCCTATTTTCGTTTCTTCGGTATTACTTGTTCTTTCCTTTGCGGTCTTCAGGAGGCCTTCTTGCGGTTGGTCATTCTGGAGGAAGTTCCTCTTTCTTCCTCCGTGTCTTCTTACCTTGTGACCTTCTAGTTTCACAACTAGTCTTACAGTTGGTTTAAAGCAAGCCAGGTTTACAATTAGCCACACAGTTTGCTCAAAGCTTAGCCTGATTTCCTTTGTCCTAGTGACAGAGAGAATTGACAATTAACTAATTAACACCTAAAGAACTAACACTTGACACTTAGAGAGCTAACCCTTTAACCCACATCACTATGGCCTAGCCTTGCTTAACTCTGTGTAACATATTGTACGAAAAACGGGACTTCACTGACACCTTGCAAAAATAATAATCCTTGGGTGAATCCTTGGCGCATCCTTCGGTAAACTAGATTACAGAAACTTCGGCACAGGACAGGAGATGCCTAACCAACTCATCACACTGTACCAAAGGTGACCATGTACAAAGAAAGAGGACCCGTGTTAACTGTCGTGGTTGAGACGGACAAACGACATAGACCAAGTTCTTCCAGGATGAAAGTAGTAGATGCCATTTATTGCCACAAGTGCATTTTTATACAGTTTTACCAATTCATGTGTCTCTTCACTATTGGTTACAAGTTACAGCAGTAACATCTCATTGGCTAATTTTGCTATCATCAGTGTTACTCTTCTACTCCCTTCTCTCTCACGGGTACATCCTTAACATCTCCGGATACTCCTTTACTCACGGGTAGACCTTCATATCTTCAAGGCTAATTTCTGTTCCCATGCCCTCCATCAGGGAATCCACGGACCCACCGTAGTCCCCCACAATTCCCCCTTTTTGTTTTTGTGCTAAAAAAATTGCCTTCATTGTCGACTGCAGGGCCCTTTGCAGCAGAGAAATCATGCATGGCAACATTAGTAACACAACCACAACAATCATCAAAACAATCAGTCCCGTTTTCACTACTGATAGCAACCATCCTAAAAACCTCCAACCACTAAGCAATTTATTTAACAAATCCCATGAAAAATCTTCACACCCATGTCCTTTAGCTAATAACAAAAAGTCTATTGCGGCTCTACTCTGTCATGTGGCATGTCTTACAGAATCTACATCTAACAAAAGTCCACTTAAAGCCTTAGAAGTTCTGTTAGTTTGCTTAACTAACCAGCATCCTAATTTTTCTAAAGTATTTAAAGCTTTAGCTGTGCCAACACCAGATACATGAGGTTCTAAACCCCCTAACCCTGATCCCCAAAAGTCTACATTATCATCACATTTGACTCATATACATGCAAAAAGTATTTTTCTCGTCTTGCTCTTCTGTGATCTATTATCATAGATACATTGGGTGTTAAGAGAGTTAATAGTCCCAAAATACACAGTCCTCCAACAGCATTAGAAGGAATTCCTGGCCAGACTCTATCTCCACAGATCAAGAATACACCATACAGGAGGTTTTTGGGGTCGCTGTCCCACACTATCAATGACACCCCTTGGATTCTTCTGCGAGGCGTTACACCATCGAGTTTCATTTCTATAGTCACCAAGGGTAGCACTAACATTTTGCAGTCTTATCCATTCATGTTCTCGTATATTGTTCTGACACTTTTCACAAACCAGGTTGATACAAGCGTCCATGGACATAGATGCCAGCAATTCCAGTTCCTGTGGTTCAATATCTGCTTCCAGGAGGTAATTAATCCAAAGTGCCATGTTGGTATTACTACAGTTCGTTGCAATGCCTTTGCACCAATCACTATTTTGAAACAGTTGTGGGATGCTGCTGTAGTTATCAAGGGGGATGCCAACCAAGCATGTGTGGAACAGGTTTTCCAGAGATGCCATAACTAGGCATATAGAGTCCTGGTCAGTCATGTTGGCTAAAGTAATCCACGTTAGTCTTTGTCTGTGCAGGCATCCAAAGCGCAGCAGATGCAGCAATCATTGCCAGGAAGATAACACAGATTTCACATTTCATGCTGGCAACCATTGCGGCCCTTGATCTGTAAGGACACAAGCATAGCCTCTCCCCCAGGTTATCAATTGATGTGGCCTTTTCCATTGACCATTAACTAGTGATTTGACCACAACTAACGTAGGTTCCTTCTGATTTAGCATGTTTTTGGGTCACACTTGCAAAGTGTTTCATCACATACAATGCTTTTGACAATTGGTTTTGTGGTGTTTTCCCTACTTCTCCCCCCTTTTTGTTTAAAAAAAGAAAAAAAACAAAAACACAGTTCAGAATCAGATACGTACGTTGGACCTCGACTACGTACTCAGAATCTCAAATCAATTTTAGAGGTTCCTCCTTAAAAAGCTCTAAGTAATGTAAGGCTGCACCAAGTTCTACTAATTGGGTTGAACCTTCAATAATTTTTACAGAATGATGCCAATTGTTATCTTCACACCAAACCACTACAGCTTTATGAGACTTTCCTGAACCCTCAACAAAAACTGTGCAAGTATGTAGGATCAGACCAGATACACGTATGGCCTATGACCTGATGTTAAAGAATTGCAGGTTCTGCAGCAATTTACATTTTACATTTATGCATGCCAAAAGCTGTGCTGTTAAGAAAACCAGCTAGTGCAATTTACAAAGACATAGATTGCAAATAAAAAAAAATCAAAATTAAGCTTCACAAATGGTACATGTATGACAAAAGGATCATGGCCTTTTGAGACTTAAATTCATTCCCTGCTTTTCTTGATCAGAGTAACAATCAGTATATCAGTCTGTTAGCAATCTCATCATACTGTCCCACAAGAGCCACAGGTTTTTTCTATGTTGTAGCTGTAAACAGACAAATCTGCAAGTCCAATCGAATGCAGTCAGCCTGTAAGGTTGTCATAAATTTATTCCTCAAAATCTCTAACTCCATTTTGGCTGTCATATTTATTGGATATTGTTTTCCCTTACCAGATCGAAGTCCTGTTTCAGATCTATCAGTGCAGTGTTTGCTTTATCGAAACACTGACTCTTAATATTAGTGGAAATAGAGCATTCAAAATTTCCCTGGAAATTTTTCACTTGCACAAGTAGATCTGCACCATCCAAGCAGCTTCTTGTAGGACATGTAACTAAACAGAATTCTCAGAAAACGTTATTTCAGCTTACAATTTACTTAACAAATCTTGACCCAAGAGAGGTACAGGGCTTTCTGGCAAATACAAGAATTCATGTATTAAAACTTTGTTCCGAATTTGGCATTCTATTAGTCTCAAAAAACAGCTTTTCTTTCGTTTTCTCCCATGACCTCAAAAACTAGCACAGTGAATTTACTAAGAAGTCTCTTACAACCAGTTACCACAGAATGAGGAGACTTAGGGGTGACCTTATTAATGTTTATAAATATATAAAGGGTGAGTGCCACGAGGATGGAACCAGGCTCTTCTCAGTGGCAAACAATGATAGGACAAGGGGTAATGGGATCAAGCTGGAACACAAGAGGTTCCACTTAAATTTGAGAAAGAACTTCTTCTCAGTGAGGGTGACAGAGCACTGGAACAGGTTGCCCAGGGAGGTTGTGGAGTCTCCTTCCCTGGAGACATTCAAAGCCCGCCTGGACATGTTCCTTTGCGACCTCTCCTAGGCGTTCCTGCCCCAGCAGGGAGATAGGACTGGATGGTCTTTTCAGGTCCCTTCCAATCCCAAACATACTGTGATACTGTGATATATATATATATATATATATATAATATTTTTGTTTAATTTCCCAGCTTCATTAGAAGTATGGATCCACTGGTGATGCCTTTAAATTTCACCCTCAGACTCCTTCATGCAGTATTACAGGTCTCTAGCAGTAACATTGCTTAGGGGAGGGGCGCGGGGGGGAATAAAACCTCCCTCTCACCCCCATCTGAGATGGGAAGACGTCCAGCTCAACATGAAAACAAATCAGTTTGAACTCCACATCAAACCAGCCTGGCTCTACTCCACACCCAAATGAGTACCAGTCTGACCCAGAGAAGTACTGAGCGCTCTGACCCCCAAAAGCTGACCAGTGTGAAAAGACTGACTTCAGCAAGGAGGTAAAATGATGAGCTCTTTCCTAAGATGTGCCAAAACCTAAGAAACAAGACAGAAGCAAAAAGAAACAACACCAACAACCCCTCATTCAATGTCGAGAAGCAACACAGTGCCACAACAAGGATGGGTGACAATACTCCAGGGAACATAAAAGACAGAGCAGGGGGACTAAAGCCCCCCTTTCTCCGCTTAGCAGCAGGAAGACAGGTTGTTTGTGGTTTTTTTTTTTCTGCAGTTCAGATGTACCAAGGCCACGCAGCTGGCGTAATCGCTGGTATGAAGTAGGAGGCTCTGGCAAACTCCTCGCAGCTCGACACAGGCCTGGGATATTTTGCTTTTTTGTTTTCCCATTTCATTTCAACCATAATACACTTCATATGCAATTTCAAGCAGCTCAGCAATAGTTACATTCCTCAGCCCCATTTACGTTTCACAAGTTACAGATGTCAAAAAACCAGCATATTAAACATCAATCCATTATTTGAGTTTCTTACATCCAAATCAGTTCATACTGTAGCAACTTTTAAATACATCTTCATACAATACCAAGTTCACATCCATCGTAACATTTAAGTGTGGGGTTTTTTTGTTTTTTTTGTTTTTTTTCCAATGCAAATCAGAGTTTAACAATTTAAATTCTTTTCTGGTCTCAAAATTACTAGATAACAATAGAAGCAATTACTCTAATGCGGAAGGATGCATCCTAAGGGGGAGCAAGGTGGAATTTTAGTAATGGAACCGGTTCCCATTTTGTAATTATCTCCCCCAACAAATTTATTTTGGTACCAAATATAAATATGCAAATTAAAATACTGAGCTCAGATATGAAAACCAAATACCAAGTTCAAATATGCAGACAGATCAGAGTTACACTTATTCAAGACAATATCTCGATTTTAGCATTGCACCTTTGAACCACTTACTGCTCAGCCAGGTAGTGGTGCTGCTGGGTCTCCCTGACAAAACAGGTCAGTGTGCGCTGGAGCCCCATCGGCACCGGCCCCCCCCGCCGCTGCAGCAAGCTGGACCGGGCAAGGCTTTTATCAGTGTCTCATCTGGGGTGCTACAACTGTTATCCCAAAACCAGGGTTCTTTACTTGGTGTGCATACACAAGAGCCAAATTTAGTACATAGTGATGAAACACAGCCCATCACAGAGTTGTGCAAGTCTGAATGCCGGAATAAAGCTAGTGTGCTAGAAAGAAAAATAACAGCTACTACACACAAAATTTTACCATCACATTCACACAGTAAAGAACTAAATTACTCATGATCTTCTGTATTATCACAAAACGCACATTTTGAGTCTCATTCTCGTTATTTAACAGTCTGTGAAATCACTGGACCACACAACAAAGGCCTACTAAAACTGCAACATGCTTAAATAGATACCCACAAAGAAAACAGGTTAATGAGGAGAGCATATTGCAGACTTCAGCAAGTTTACTGTGACCTGTGTGTTATCAGTTAACTCTCTCTCAGCTTGTTGAAGTTCAAACCATTCCACCTGTAAAACTGTCTGAAATGATTCGATGATCTCTTGTAGAGTTTTATTTTTCTCCTGTTCTTCTCACTTTAGAAACAACAAAGAGTTATACTTCAAGGTTCTATTCTCCGGACACTTTTCCCAATCATCAAACTTACACAGCAGCCACCATTTATTACAATATTTCACAAGATTTTCCTTCCTCATATTTCCAAGTGCTTTCCTATGTTCTAAAACACCTCCCAATACCGATTTCTTATGAACACGACTGAAAACAGTCATTCCTGACCCCATCTCGTAACTAGAAACTACGAGAAGAGGGAGGGAGGGGGGGAAAGCACAGGGCTGCTTGCAGCGCAAGTGGGAAAAGTGGGGAGAAGGTTTTACGGCGCACTTATACCACAAAGAAACAATTCTAACAACGACCAGTGAAACAATTAACTCACATTCCTGACAAGCTGCTTGATTTTCAGAGAGGCAACACACAGAAACACATAATATGTACTGTAAAACTCGCAGATAATATGTTGATAGCAAACATTAGCATTCTCTACTGCTAATTTCAACACCAGTGCTTCCTTAGCTTCTAAGTTTTCAACCTGCTTATTGATGGCCTCTTGAAGATGGTCAATAAATTGCATGTAATTCTCATTGGGACCCTGATTAATAGTTGCAAATGATTTGGCTGCTTTGTCGGTTTCAGGCACCTTTATCATAGCTTGATATGCGAGGTCTCTTGACTGCCTCAGGATTTCAGGAATTTATCGTGCCTGTAATTGTGGTGTGTCAATTAGTGTCTCTTCCAAGTGTTGGGGGTTAAATCCCAGCTTTTTGGTAAGTTCGGTTTACGCTCTGAAACTCTACCCCCACCCTCAGGATTTTGCTCTGCAGCAGCGTGGGAGGGGGGCGGGGGCAGGCTGAGGGGACCTAGGTGTATAGAAATTACGTTATTTGGCTCACTCTGGCTCACCACAGGAGGATCTTCCTCACCTAAATCTCCAGGCAAGGGGGGATAGGAAAAAAAAAAGTCCACTTTTTCATTCTGCGACTGATAGCAGCGGGGCAGAAGGTTGAACTGTGACCAATGGCGGTGACGCAGACGGCGGAACCGCGATTGATGATGGTGGAGCACATGTTTGAACCGTGATTGATGACGGCGGAGCAGTCGGTTGAATGCACTACTCTGACCGGTGCTCCGGGGGCCCCTCCCGAGATCGTATATAACCCAACGCTGTTTTTTCATGTGAGTCTTTCATAGCTTTTATCTGATCTCGGGGCCACACATACGTACGCTCCTCCTCTATTCCCTTTAACTTTCCAAGAAAGTGTCGCGGATCCTTATCCGTATCAGATAATATGGACTTGGGCGGTGTTGACAAACCTTTAGTAACAGGGAGAGTTGGAGTAGTACTTAATCTCGCCTTTTCCTCTGAATCTGGCCCAGGAGAGCCAGGAAGACCATCCCTCCCCGCTGTCTCTGCATGTTCCCGTTGCTCTTTTAATCCTCTGAAAGTCTCTAGCAACAAGTGACATGTTGTTAACAGTTCAGTTGTTTCTTTGCATCTTTCACTAGTGCTTTCCCCATAGTAACACAGTCCTTCCTTTGTAAAGCCAGTTCCAGAGGGCTAATACCCTGCTTCTTCAGAAGCAACTTTCATGTAGATAATATAATACCCTCTTCTTTAGATAAGTTCCACCCCCTCCCCGTTCCTGGTAGCTCACCAACTCTTAGTGTGGCGTCTTTTCAATGATCCGGATCTTCGGCAGCTCTCCTCGGCTGCTCTATCAGCTGTACCGGGCTCTGTCTCCACAGCTCTTCTTTGGCTGTCACAGTTTCACGCTGTCTCCTCTTCATGCGAGATCCTCTTCAGGCAGGATCACGTCGGGGTCACCATATGTCATTAACAATCACTGCTCAGCTGCGACCAGAAGGAGCCGGAGGTGGAGACTCTGGACATGGTGTCCTGGAACTCATTGTAATAAGAACCGCCTTCTCGAAGACAGGTTATAAATAAGTATAGGCATTCCTAAAACTTTCATGAATATGTAACACTTGACTGCATTTAACCAAACTCACAGCTACTGTAATTTTACACACGTATTAGGTGAAATGATTCCCCGTGTGTCTGGCGTCATAGATAAATACATACCTTCTTTATAACCTCAAGGGCTGTAAGGTCATTCTGCGCCTCACTAGCTCCATGCCCTATTTGGTTAAGAGGGGGTCCCACCAGCAACCACAATGTGTTTTGCAACCCTCGCAATGTCCCCCTTGCAAGCCTTCATGCAAGCAGCATAGCTGCACTCCTTCAGCACGAATCATAACTACATTTTCCACACAATTATACTTTTGGTCATCTTCACAAACTAGGCCTTCAGTTTTGATTCTTGGATGATTCACGTTATTCTCTCTGTCCCTCAGAGTTCTTCTGCAGAAAGGAAAACAAACGGGACTCACCTCTTCGAGGCAAAAATAATTAAAATGATGGAAATATCCAGCGGGTATTTATCTGATGCTCCTTGCCCAGGGCATTGGAAGCTACCCATGAATTTGTGTTTAAAGGAGTTTTCAATACCAGTGGTACACTTCCCACAGTGGGGAGTTCCACCAGGACTGGCTGTCCCGAGTAATGGGCTGAACCCTTGGAATCATTTGGTCCCTTTAGAGAGGGAATCAAGGAAGGGGTTTTTGGACAGAAAGCAGTGATTTTGGGGCATCCATTTACCCCCCACCTGTCATTTACCCCTGTGACAGCTTGCCACAGACGAGTATCTCAATTACCCTCGTGAGGTCTCAAAAGCCGTTTTAGGAGGCCGTTTGTTCTTTCTACAATTCTATTAGCCTGTGAGTAATATGGGGTGTGAAAAGTCCATTTAATCCCTTCACTTTGTGCCCAGTCTTGTACGATTTTAACAATGAAATGGGAACCGTTGTCAGACTTGTGGCTTTGGAAAAGTTCCAAACAATTCTCGCAATTCTTTCACAGTATTTTCACCTGTAGCTTTTTTAAAAGTTTCTGCTTGGACTAGTCCTGACGTAATTTCCACTCCCACCAGTACAAAGTGCCTGCCCCCTGATTTCTTGAAGGGGCCAATGTAATCCACCTGCCAGGCATCCCGCAAACCTTTTCCTTCCCTTAAATGCAGAGGGTTATCTTCTAAAGGGTGCCTTTCTAGCCGTCTCCAACATTGTTCGCAAGCTGATATGCAGGTTTTACACATTTCTCTGGTGACAGGCCAGCCTCAGACCAGAGCTTCATGATACAAGTCTTTAGCTCCAGTGTGTTTGCGCTTTACATGTACACCATTCTAACAAGCCTTCCCAGTCTTCTGAAATTTGATCCTTTTGTACAGGGGTCAGTCTTGGTAATTCATCAGCTCGGTTATTCCATTCTCCTGCGGATTCCCCATCTACCTGAGGAGAAGCCACCCAGCCCACAGCAAAGATTCCTTTTTTAGCAATACTTAAAATTTCCTTGCCACTTTTTGCCACACTGGAATCCTATTAACTTCCCATCCGTTTTGCTCCCAGAATGAAGCCACTCGGTACAGCCCTTAAACACAGCATAAGAGTCAGTATAAATGTGTACAGGGGTAGCAGTTTGTGCTTCCTGTTGGAAAACACTCCATACTGCAATTAATTCACCTACTTGTGCACTACCCTCTCCCTCTGTTATAATGTGTTCATTGGAAGAGGTATGGAGTGCGACTGCCCTGTATTTCCACACTTTTCCTTCTCTTTTTGCAGAAGCGTCAGTAAACCAAGCACTAGCTGACCGATCATGTGAAAAGGGAGGTGCGACTTGAATCACTGAGGCAGGTTTATCTTGGTCATCGTCCAAGCTCTCAGTTTCTTGTATAGCTAGATTTTTCAAAGCTCCTTCAGATACTGAGAAAATGTTGCAATAGTGTTCAATCTGAGCATACCTATTTCGTACCGAGGCCTTTTGGGCTACCCCATCAGGAGGAAGGGTCCCAGAAGTGACTGTTTTTATGACTTTAAATGGGCCTCTTAATACGATTGGCTGCTGTCGTGCAATCTTCTCTACTTCTACTAGAGGCAGACTAACAATAAACAAACCTTTCTCCCAAGCAGTGTATCTCTTTTTGTCATCCCTAAAACCCCGGGAGAAAAATCCCACAGGTCGGGTTGGACCCTCAGGGCTTCTCTTCCATATGTGACTGACAAGCCTGATAAAGCAAACTCCCATTCCACCTGAAAAGGGTCTGTAGGGTGAATAGGACCAAGGGCTTGGTGAGCTGTTGCTTCAAAAATTAGTAATCACATAGCTTCTTCCTGAGAAGCTGTCCATTCCCATTTTACCCCTTTTCTTAACAAATCGTAAAGAGGTCTAGCAATGACAGAAAAGTCTGGGATGTGTTTCCTCCAAAAAACTAACAACCCTAAAACATGCTGCAAATCCGTTTTTGATTCAGGCATTTTGATCTGAACTAAGGAAGCAAGAGTGTCCGGCGGGATGCAGGTCATCCCTCCCTTCCACAGATTCCCAGGAATTTTACTTCTTGTGAGGGTTTTTGGACCTTTTCGGGGGGAATTTGCAAACCCAGATTTTCTAAATGTGTAATTATATCCTGTTGGGTTACCCCTACTTCTGTTATTTCATTTCCACCCACAAGAGTATCATCAATGTACTGATAAACAGCTATGCCTTCGGGTTTGGGTATTTTTTCTAGCTCTTGGGCTAAAGCGTGATGAGCTAATGTGGGAGAATGTTTGTACCCCTGCGGAAGTCGGGTGAAAGCGTATTCTTGTCCTTCCCAGGTGAAAGCAAAACGATCTCTGTCTTCTGGCTGCAATGGTATCATAAAAAACATGTCCTTGACATCTGTTGTTGCCATGATTGGATGAGCCTTTTCCTGTATCATGGTTATTAGTTCAGCCAGATTGGGGACTGCGGTGGTTAGAGGATCGGTGTTGGCATTTAGCTGCCGAAAATCTATTGTAAGTCGTCACATCCCATTGGGCTTTCTAACTGGCCACACTGGAGAGTTAAAAGGAGAGTGTGTGTTAATTATGACTCACATTTCTTGTATAACTGGTTTGATGCCTTCTTTGGCACCAAGGGGCAACGGGTATTGTTTTACATTTGTAGCATGACTACATGGGAGTGCTGGTGCGACTTGCAATAGCCTTCGATGTGACAATCCAAAAGTCCACAATAATCCTTCTGAAACTTCCCACTGTCTACCTTTGAGGGTATCCATACCTAGCTAACTGTTAGGAATGTCTCCAATCACCATTTTAATAGTGACTGTGCTCTCATTTCCTGGCAACAAGAATTTTACCCAAGCAACTTTCATAACTTCTGTTGACCCTAAAGCATTAAGGACACAAAAACGTCGCTTCGAGGGAAAAACTCCACACCTGTCAGCATCTACATCACTTAGAGCAGAAATTTGTGCACCGGTGTCAATGAAAAAAGTTACAGGTTCATGCTTAGGGCCCCCTTTGGTACGCATGAGCTGCGGGATATAAATCCATCCCCCATTCCCCCGCTCACTACTAAGGAATAGAGGTTCTAGTTTTCCTGTTTCTGGGAGAGACTTTCATCCTTGACGGGGGAGGGAGCTGAAGGTATAACAGGTAGGATTGCTTTTACATTCTGTGAAGGCTCTTTTGGATTTCGCCACCTTGATACTCGTTTACTAAGTTTATCAAGGGGTAAGCCTTCCATTATATCTCTGGGAACTCCCTTTTTAATTCCTAAAACCCATCATTGTTGTTGGGCCTTAGGCTGTTCTCCCTTTGCTGTTTTAATGCATGGATGTTCTTTTTTTTGGGATACCGGTAACAGCAGCAGTGTTGGCAGAGAGGGGCAGCTTTTTGATTTCAATATTACGGATTCCTCTTGACCTCTCTTCTAGGATTTTTACTGGGCCATATTTCCTATTGTAATCTATCAATTCTTGTGTTACTTCCCCCCACGTCCACACCTTTTGAGTATTTGGTTATTGCAGGAAGTCGGGGGAGGGGTGAAAGAGGCATCCATGCTAGTATTAGTTCCTTTCCTCTGGCTCCCACTTCTGTTACCCTGGCTCCTAGCCATATTTTCCGATTTTTCTACTGGGCTCATTAGTGTGATTCTCCTTTGAATGTTAATTCCAGTAGATTTTAGTGACTCTGGAAGTCCCCTTATTAAGGGAGTCATCATGTCAGGATTCACTGGCAACATCATTGGGGATTCACATTCGGGAATTAATTTCCTTTCATGTATCATTTACAAACAGGCTGCTTTGTGTACACTTTCTAACAATTGATCAGATGTGCCAGTAATTGCTAAGGGCTCTCCCCTATCTAAGGGGTTTAGCCCTCCAGCCCAGTAAGCAGCTCACTGGGTTAGAGACCACGGGGCATGTCTGTCACCAGTTGTTAAGAAGACTCCATGCCCCCAGTATCCATTTGCCTCTTGTTCACTTAACTGAATTTGGTCTCCCCCAGTTAGGGATACACGCCACATATATTCAGTTTCAGATTCTTTAGGGAGGCGACCGTACTCTTTTTTAAGTTGGGCCAGCTCAGTGGCAGTGTAAGGTGTTTGCTTAGTTGTAATGCGAGGGTCAGTATCCTCCTCATTTGCATAAAAGTATTCTGTTTTAACTAAGGGTCTCACGTGTGGGAATTCGTCATAACGTTTTCCCGTGTCCTCCAATTCTTTCCGACGGTAGATTTGATTTATGTGTCGGATATTTTTCCCCTCTAACTCCCACTCCCTCAGCACCCCCGTGTTCTCCTTTAGAGTAGCTTTCAGTGAGCAGTTTTCTTCCCTCTCCTTTTCTAATTGTTGAAAGCAGTTTTCTAATTGTTGTTCTAAATTGGAGGTTGTTTTTTGCAGGACCTGCACCAGATTTTCAAGAGATTCTATTATTTTACTTTCATTACTGTGCCGCATGAAGCGATCTTCGATTGCCGCTACTAGGCTGGCTCCTAAAACAGCGCAGACTGCAGTCTTATCTCTATTTGATCCAAACTTACACTTAGTCTGCAAAGAAATCACTCGGTCCACTACACTCTGTAAATTAGTCCAATTATCATGAGCTCAGTCTTCTCCGGGTATGGAGGGTCAGGCTCCATACTTTGCTAAAAGCGTGTAGAACGAGTCCCGATCTTTTGCTAGCCAAAAGTCCTGATTGTCAGCTTTTCCAGTCATTCTTACTACGAAGGGGCGGTACACACTCTAGGAAGGCACAACTTAGTTACGAAAACCACAGCAACAACTGCATCACCCTTCTCTTTCCCGAGTGGTTGAAGAGGTCTAGAAATCTGCTATGGGAGGACCTAACTTAGCTACACAAACACACAAGATTGCCCCTTCACTCTCCCTAGCAGACAATACTCATTATCATGAAAACAACACCCCTTCTGCACTTTGAGATCTTTTGTGTTAGATTCCGGGAAACAGAACCCTCAACTCGAGTTTGGGGTGCTCTACACCAAGGCGTGTATGGTGTGCGGGAAATCTGAATCACCTCCCTTGCGTTCTAGACACTTCTCACTGATAAATCAGTGTAAGGCTAGGTGCGGCTGAGACAAAATGTCCTTCCCCTGGTGCAGACCATACACTACCTACACCCCTCTGTTTTCCCAGAATCCCATCCTCGTCGCCAATTAAATGTCATGGTCCACTCGGTGATGGACTCGTGATGGTTCGTTTACCTTGATCTCAGAGCTCAAAATTAAGTCAACCAAAAGGCCAAGGGGTTATGGTTCAATCAAACAGTGTTACTTTATTAACTTGCCCGTAAAGCAGCACGCGATAGAAAGAGAGAGTAAGAAAAAGAGAAGGGAAAAGAAACGGGGAACAGTAAAAGTAAAGATGAGAAGTGAGGTTGCATTTACCACCAGTCAAGCTTCAGAGGCATCCCTATGGTCTCCGGTCCCATAGAGTCCTGCTGGTCCTCTGTCGTGGTTCAGGATCCTCTGGTGGGAAGATCTCCACAGTGTCCGTTCGGGAGTCATCTCTTAGGCTTCTTCACCCCCCCCTCGCTCCCATTGTTTGAGGCCAGTCTCTGCCTTGATTTTGCAACCCAGGCTTGTACTGCGCAGTCTGGAAAGATTCACGCTTTCTTTTGCCAACGCTTACGTGACCTGCATTCAGGGGTGTTTCTCTGGTCCATTGGGTGACCTCAGGACCCTTGGTGAGCTTCTGGGCATGCTCCTTTTCATTGGACATTGTTTGGGGGAGCAGGTGGGGGACAGATGTGACTGAGGCTGCAGATGAGAACACATCTTCTGGACGGCAGCTATTGTCCCTGGGTTGAAGAGACCCTCGTAACAATAACTTTCAGGAGGTAGGGGCTGGTTTGGCTGAAGCAGCAGGCAAAATCCATACAGCAACCATTGTAAGCAGCAGCCCCCCCGTATCGGAGAAACCAGTGCAACACAATGCTTCTCCTTGAGCCTCTCTCCAAGTCATTGTCCATGCGTTCTTTCTGTCAGGGCCTCAGTTCTCTCAGTTCCTGATGGTGATGTTCAGGCAAATACTTCTCCATCTTCAGACCAATTCTCTCAGTAGGGCACTGTCAATCTGCATCATGTCCTGTCAGGTTCTGTCAGGCCTTGTCAAGTTCTGTCCAGGTCTTTTAGGCCAT
Organism: Patagioenas fasciata; assembly: GCF_037038585.1. Classification (NCBI taxonomy): domain Eukaryota; kingdom Metazoa; phylum Chordata; class Aves; order Columbiformes; family Columbidae; genus Patagioenas; species Patagioenas fasciata. The sequence goes on from NC_092559.1 coordinate 27,340,607, forward strand.
GACAAGCTCTTTCTATCTATGTCGGGCTCTCTAGGGGCATTTTCGGGCTGTGATGAGATCTATCGGGCTTCATCAGATTCTGTCTGACTCTGTGGGGCCTGCTCGGGCTCTGTCAGGTTTTGTTGGTCTCTGTCAGGCCCTATCAAGCATTGTCGGGCACTGTTGGGCTTAGTTGGGCTCTTTCAAATACTGTCAGGTTCTGTTGGGCTCTTTCAAGCTCTGCCTGGACCTGTCAGCTTCTGTCGAGATCTGTGTGTACACATATGCAGGCACTTTGCAAGAAGAGCCAGAGGCCACGAATACATTGCAAGGATTAAGTTTTATTTTACTTATCTCTCTACTTGGGGGATCTCCGAAGCCACACCTAAGCTCCCAGGCAGAGGTGACGCCAGCAGGGACGCGGGCGCTGGTAAGTTCAGCCCTGCTGAAAGATCACTGGGCCTGCTGAGCTCGCCTGTATTTCAAGGCTTCAGGCAGGCACAACCTCCCGCTCTTTCTCACAACAAAGCAGGAATCTCAGACATAGGGATAAGGTGCCTAGAGTTTCTCACAGGCCTATGTTACTTAACACAGAGGTTCTATTCATCAAGCACACAAGGTCAGTAAAACAATTAGTGTGATGTATGTGCTTTTTAAAAAAACAGACAGGTGCATTTCACTTGAGCGTATTTACATTTAACTAATCTCCTCGCCAAATCTTCTGCTATATCCCCATACACGTGCTCTGTCAGGCCTTTTCAGGTTCTGTCAGGATCTATCAAGCTCTGTTTGGTTTTCACAGGCTTTGTCGGGCTCTGTCATGATCTGTCAGGCCATATTAGGCTTTGTCAGGTTTTTTTGGGGTATATAGGGCACTGTCAATCTGTGTCATGCTTTATCAGGCTCTGCGAAGCTCCTTTGGGCTCTTTCTGCCTTACCAGGCATTTTCAGGCACTGTAAAGTCCTGTCATGCTCTGTCAGACCTTGTCTGGCACCTGACACTTTTTCAGCCTATGTCAGGTCCTGCCAAACTCTATAGTTCTCTATCGGGTGCTGTCAGGATTTGTCGAACCCTGTTGAGCTGTATTAGGCACTGGCATGCCCTGTTGTGCTCTGTCAAGGCCTGGTGGGCTCTGTCAAGCTCTGTTGAGCTCTGTTGGACTCTGGCAGGCTCTGCTGGGCTTTCTCAGGTTTGATCAGGCTCTGTCAGGACATGTCAGGATTTGCAGGGCTCTGTCAATCCCTGTCAGGTTTTGTCAGGCTCTTTTAGGCCCTGACGGTCTCTGTGTAGCTTTGTCAAGATCTGTCAGTCTCTCTCAACCTCTGTCAGGCTCTGTCGGGCTCTGTCAAGCTTTTTTGGGCTCTTTTTGCCTACCAGGCTTTTTCAGGCTCTATAAAGCCTTGTCATGCTCTGTCAGACCTTGTCAGGCTCTGTCAGGCTCTGTCAGACTCTGTCAGACTCTGTCAGGATTTGTCAGGCTTTCTTGCAATTATTCAGGCTTTGTCGGGCTCTGTCAAGGTTTGTCGGACTCTGTTGGGTATTGTCGAGGTCTTTCAGGTTCCATTGGGCGCTGTTGGGTTCTTTCAAACTTTTTGGGCCCTGTTGGGCTCTGTCAGGTTCTGTCATGATATGTAAGGCTCTCTCAAGCTGTGTCAAGCCCTGTCGTGCTCTGTCAAGCTTTGTTGAGCTCTTTCAGTCTCTGTTGCACTTTGTCGGCCTCTGTCAGGCCCTACTGAACTCTGTAGTGTACTGTAAGGAGCTGTGGGGATTTGTCCAACCCTGTCGAGTTCTGCTGGGATCTGTCAGACCCTCTTGGTCTCTGTCGGGCTTTGTTGGGCCCTTTTAGGACTGTGTCAGGCTTTCTCAGATTGTGTCAGGTTCTTTTGGGCTCTGTCAAGATTTGTCAATATCTGTCAGACTCTGTCATGCTCTGTCGTGCCCTGGCAGGCTCTCTCAGTTTCTAGTAGACTCTTTCAGGCCCTGTCATGCTCTGTCGAGTTCTGTTGGGCTCTGTCTAGCTCTGTCGAGTTCTGTTGGGCTCTGTCGGGTTTATTTGAGCTCTATCAGGCTCTTACAGGCTCTGTCGGTCTCTGGCAAACTCTCTCGGGTTCTGTCAGGATCTGTCAGTCCCTTTCAGGCTCTGTCGGGTTTTGTTGGGCTCTATCAGACTCTTGCGGGCTCTGTTAGGTTCTCTCAGAATCTGTCAGGCCTTGTCGGACTCTGTCAGGACCTGTCAGGATCTGCTGGGCTTCATCAAGCTTTGTAGGGCATGTAGGGCACTGTTAATGTGTGTCATGCCCTGTCGGGCTCTGTCGGGCCTTGTCAACCTCTGCCCAGGTCTTTTAGGCTGTTACAGGCTCTGTCTATCTATGTCAGGTTTTCTAGGGAATTTTTGGGCTGTGATTGGCTCTACCGGGCTTAGTCAGCTTCTGTCGGACTCTGTAGGGCCTACTCACGCTCTGTCAGGTTTTGTTGGGCTCTGTCAGGCCCTATCAAGTGTTGTTGGGCAGTGTTGGGCTTTGTTGGCCTTTTGGATCACTGTCGGTCTTTGTTGGTTTCTGTCGGGCTTTGTCGGCTTCTTTCTGACTCTGTGGGGCCTGCTTGGGCTCTGTTGGGTTTTGTTGGGCTCTGTCAGGCCTTGTCAATCATTGTTGGGCAATGTTGGGCTTTGTTGGGCTTTTTTTATTTCTTTCAGGCTTTGTCGGTCTCCGTCGCGATCTGTCATGGTCTGTTGGGCTTTGGCAGGTTCTGTCTGGCTCTGTAGGGCTCTGTCAATCCCTGTCAGGTTTTGTCAGGCTCTATCAGGCTTTGTTGGTCTCTGTTTGGCTTTGTCGGGATCTGTCAGTCTCTCTCAGGCTCTGCCAGGCTCTGTCTGGTCTGTCAAGATTTTTTTGGGATCTTTCTTCGCTACAAGGCTTCTTCAATCTCTGTAAAGCCCTGCTATTTTCTGTCAGGCCTTCTCAGGCTCTGTCAAATTCTGTCAGGCTTTCTTGGGCTCTTTCAATCCCTTTCAGGCTCTGACAGTCTCTGTCAAGCTCTGCCAGGCTTTGTCAACCTTTATTGCCCTTTTTCAGGCTTTGTCAGGCTCTGTTAGTCTTTCTCGAGGTCTATCATGCTCTGTCAGGTCATGTCAAGAGTTGTAGGGCTCTGTGGGGTTTTGCCGGGCTCTGTTGGGTGTTGTCGAGCTCTGTCAGGCTCCACTGTGCGCTTTTGGGCTCCTTCAAGCTTTGTTGGGCGCTGTCGGGCTCTGTCAGGTTCTGTCGGGATCTGTAAGGCTCTGTCAAAATGTGTCATGCCCTGTCGCGCTTTGTCATGCTTTGTTGAGTTCTTTCAGGATCTGTCATGCTTTTTTGGCCTCTTTCAGGCTTTACTGGACTCAGTAGTTCGCTGTCAGGTTCTGTCGGGATTAGTCGGGCCCTATCGAGTTCTGTTGGGCTCTGTCAAGCCCTGTTTGGCTCTGATGGTTATTGACGGTCAGATCCCGACAGAATCTGACAGAACCCGACAGGGACTGACACAGCACGACACAGACCAACAAAGCCCAACAGAGCTTTACAGGGCCTGACAGATCCTGACAGAACCCGATAGAGCCTGCCAGAAACTGACAGAGCATGTAAGAGCCACACACAGCGCAACAAATCACGAGGGAGCCCAACAGAGATCGACAGATCGACAAAGCTTGACAGAGCCCAACAGGGCCTGACACATCTTGACAGAGTCTTACAGATCCTGACAGAACTTGAAAGAGCCCAAAAGTGCCCAATGGAGCCTGGAGTAACTTAGTGGGGAATCCTGATAAAAGAAAGTTTGAAACAATATTGTATTCACTTGTGGTTTGAATGTGGGGTTATATCAGTTAGTGGCAATTAAATGTTGTTCTGCAGAACTTGGAAAATAGGATGAGATACAGTACTTTAAGTTAATTTGCTTTTATTGTTATCTAATAATTTTGAGACCACAAAAGGATTTAAGTTGTTGAACTCTGACCCATATTGAATTGATGTTCTATTCAGAGATATGGAAAAAGAACAAACTAAATGTTATGATGGATGTGAGCTTGGGACATTGTATTTAAGAGTGGTTTGAAAGTGGCTAGAACATGGATTGAATTGGATCTAGGAAAATAATGGAAATAATGGACTTATGTTTAATATGCTGTTTTTCTGACATCTGCAAAAGGTTAATGGGACTGAGGAATGTAACTATTGCTGAGCTAATTGGAATTGCATATGAAGTTTATTATGACTTGAATGAAATAGAAAAACAAGAAAGCGAAATATCCCAGGCCTGTGTTGTAACATAAATTACAGACCTGTGTCAAGCTGTGAGATAAACTCAACCTCCCCCATCCACGTGGCCTTGTCTGTGTCTAAACTGCAGGAAGGAAAGAAAGAAAGAAAAAAAAAAAAAAAAACAGAAAAAAAAACGCTGCTAGAAGGAGCGAGGGGAGGACAAGCCGTATACCTCTCAGTGTAGCCTGACACCCAAAATATTGCAAGCTCCCCTAGAAAAGTTATAGAAGCTGAGGGCAACAGAAAGTAGAAATTTGGAAATACTGTTAGATGAAGCTTGGAGAGTATTCAGCAACAGGGAAAAAGAAGATTGTTGAAAGTATAAGAAAGTAGGGAACTAAAGAGGTTGGAAGTCTTTGAAAGCCTTTAGAGAGAGATCAATGTCTATTGGGAAAATGAATGTTGGGGAAGGTACAGAAGAAGTAGGCAGAGAGAAAAACGGACAGTAGCAAGTTTTGAAAAAAGACTGGTGGGAACCTGCAATGAACAGAAACAAGTTGAATTTTTGCTGGATTGCCAATAAGAAACAATTACATAGCGGGTAAAGGGAGTCACTGGCCAAAGTGAAAAGGCATATTTTTGTGAACCTTTGAAACGCAAATTGGGTAAACAAATAGGTATTGATAAATTTCAATATCTGTCCAATTCCCCACAAAACTTCTCGGGAGAAATTTGTTGGAACAAACGGATGCAGTAATCAGATCTGAAAAAGGAGAAATTACTCTGGAGGTAAATGATCAGTAATATATGAAAATAATGAGCTGGCTTTTAGCAAATGTTCCTACAGAAGGCAAGATTAATGAAGAAGTTGTGAACCAAGCGTATCCTGGGGTATGGGCTACTGATATAGATGGAAGAGGCAAAAATGCTGTACCCGTCGAGGTAAAAATCAAAGAAGGAGAAAAGCCGGTAAGGATAAAACAATACCCTTAGAAAAGGGAGGACAGGGAAGGAATTTGGCCGGTAATAAGAAATTCATATAAATCTGGTTATAAACAGAAGGAAAAAGGATCTCTACCCAGTGGTAGCAAACCCATACACCTTTCTGACTGTATTAACTCTAATTTGATTTGGTTTACTGTTTTAGATTTAAAAGATGCCTTTTTGCCTCTCTCTCCGTGAAGCCAGCCAGACAAGATTTATGTAAAACGCAGCTCACATGGACGGTGTTGCTACAAGGATTTAAGAACAGCCCGACAATATTTGGAAATCAGCTTGCTGAAGATCTTTAATCTTGGGAAGCCCCATCTGATGAAGGACAGATGCTACAATATGGGGATCACATTTTGATCGCTACCACAACACAGAAGACGTGCATAACCTGAACTGTAAGTTTACTGAACTTTTGGGAGCTCCAAGGATAATGAGTATCACAAAAGAAAGCCCAGATGATACAGCAACAAGTAACTTATTTGAGATATGAAATTAGTGCAGGACAGAGGACGCTGGGACAGGCTCAAAAGGAGGTTATATGCCAAACTCCAAAGCATCAAACTGTAAAAGAATTACGGACCTTTTTGGGCATGACAGGGTGGTGCCGGTTGTGGATTTATGATTATGGATTGCTTTTCAAGCCATTGTATGCACTAATGGCCACAGATCAGAAACACCTGCAAGGGAATAAAGGAACTACACAAGCCTTTGAAGAACTTGGTAAGGCTTTGATGACAGTGCCTGCTTTAGGACTCCCAGATGTGAGTAAAGCATGTTTTCTATTCTCTCACGAGAAGCAGGGAATAGCCCTGGGTGTACTGGCACAGGATCTTGACCCGTACCAATGAGCAGCGGCCTATTTCTCCAAACAACTAGGCTCAACTGCAACGGGGTGGCCTGCATGCCTGCAGGCAGTTGCAACAGTTGCAACAGTGGTACCTAACATATAGGAGGCCCAAAAATTTTCCATGGGTCAGAAAATGATTGTGCTAGTATCCCACACGGTGTCTACAGTTCTACAAGAAAAAGGGGGACATAGGCTTCCCCACAAAAATTTCTCAAATATCAGGATAAATCATCGTCGCTAACATTGTCAGCCCAGTTTCTTTCCTCAGTGGTAATATTGGAAAACCAGCTCATCATAATTGCCTGGAAACCATCAAAGCAACATAATCCAGCCGACCAGATCTAAATGACAGTCCTATGGAGAACACTGAGAACTGCTTTATGGACGAAAGCAGCAATATCATGAACGGTGAAAGGCATTCTGCTTATGCTATAATTACTAACCTTGAAGTGATGGAATCTGGACCTCCGTCTAGAAGTACTTCAGCACAAAAGGCAGAAATAATCACCCTTTTTCATGCTCTGGAAGTAGCTCAGGGTAAAACTGTGAACTTTTAAACGCACTCTAAGTATGCTTTCAGGGTCGTGCATGCGCGCGGAGCAATTTGGAAAGAAAAAGGACTCTTGAACTCTTAAGGCAAACATATCAAACATGCAGAAGAAATATTGGCAGCTCAACTTCCTAAGAAGGTGGCAATCATGCATATCAAGGCACACCAGAAAGTGAGCTCGAAATTAGAAAAAGGAAATGATCTGGTGGAGAGAGAGGCAAAACTGGTGCCCAAGCAAAAGGTAAATGTAGAAAGTGCCCCAGTCCCCGATGGCCAGGTCTCTTTAGAAGGTGAGCCAGAATATACTAAGGAAGACCGGAAACTTATTATAGTTCTAGAGGGATCATATAATTAGGAAGGGTGGGCTCACACCCCACAGGGAACAGCTATTGTTATCTCCTATTTAGTTTGGCCTTTAGTAAGAAAAGAACACAGAAAGAGACATTGGGGAGCAGAAGCACAGCAATGAAATCTTTGCCTCCAGGCTAATCCGAAGAATATATCCAAGACAGAAATGGGTCAAATTGGGAAAGGAAATGGACCGGGGCAACATTGGCAAAATGATTTTTTGAAACTCCCAAGAAAAGGGGGGTGCTGATATATGTTGGTACTAACAAATGACTTTTCAGGTTAGCCAGAAGCATTCCCTACCAGAACAGCAAAAACTCAAGAGGTAACTAAAGCATTAGTACAATAAATAATACCAAGGTTTGGAGTTCCAGCTGTTATATCCTCTGATAAAGGGTCACATTTTATTTCAAAAGTTGTAGAGCAAATCAGTCAGCACTTGGGAATAGCCTGGCAACTACATACCCCTTATCGTCCTCAATCCAGTGGCCAGGTAGGAAAAAAAAAAAATCATGTAATTAAACAACTAATTGTAAAACTGGGGCAGGAGGCGAATTTGGCTTGGCCTCAATCTTTGCCTTTGGTCCTCTTGCGTATACAAACAAGGCCAAGGGCAAAGCAAGGGTTGAGTCATTTTGAAATCCTGTATGGGAGACCCTATAATGTACAGAAGGGGATGTCTGCACAAGTAGGGGACAAAATTATGACTTCTTATATGATAGCATTGGGTAAAAACTTAACAAAATTTGGAAATGTGTTTGGAACTTGGAGCAGAGATTTGTATGGGCCAGTATATGACATCCAATTGGGCAATTATGTGTATGTGAAGTCTCTTACAAAAAATACTTTGGAACCACAGTAGGAAGGTCCATTTCATGTCCTCCTGACATCTTTCACTGCTGTCAAGATTAAAGAACAGAATGCCTGGATTCATCATTCTAGAGTGAAGAAAGCCTGCAAAGCACCATGTAGGGTAATCCAGGTGCAACCTGGAAAATTGTATTTCTTATTGTCCTGGTTTTGTTAAAAACAAGACCGGTTCTCTTTTAGTGATTTTTTTCAGCTAAGTTCTTCTAGGGGGGCTGTACTTTTCTGAGTTTTAACCTGCATATTTTTCCTAGGATGCTCTCCTTGGTGCTCATAAGAGACCAACGGAATGCTGAAGAAGCTCGTGTTTAGATTTATTACTATGGTAGCTAAGAAGGGCTGGTAAGTTTTCCTACGTTCTGTTGTGAGTGGGGCGTTTTTGAGGAGGGGTGGATGGAACAGGTGACTAGAACTGACCAGCTGAGGATCAACGGAAGTATTCCATCCCATAATCGTCATGCCCCCTATATAAGAGGGTGATCACGAGGGTCACGCTCTCTTCAACCATGGCCAGCATCTAGAGAGGACCCTCTCTGTTTGCCTGTGATCTACAAGCCTCAGGCCCTGCATCCCTGCAACCAGGTTCGAGTTTGCTGTGAAGTCCCGTCCATGACTTCCGGGGGCCTGAGCTGCACCTCCTGGATCCGCCAGCTCCGCACATCCACCTCCTGCTGCTGGAGTGACACCAACTTGAGATTGGTTTTGTATATTTTGTATGTATATTCTGTATTTATTAGTAGCATTAGTAAACCCTTTAAAACTCTCCAACCTGAAGTCTAAGTGTCTCTTCCTTTCCCCTTATCTTTCTTATCATCTTTCCAATCTAAAGGAAGGGGTGGTGGGAGGTAAAGTGGCTAACAGGGAGCGTCTGTCACGGTTTATTGCCACCTTACCTTAAACCGTGACACTTATAATCATAACCTTAGCACACAGGTGGGATGAAAATTGACATGGGCAAGATCTGAATAAAACTGTAGGGGGACGCTTTAAATTGGTTCTTTAGAATCAAACCAATCTGACTATATATATCACATTGTCCACTTCTGCAGAATGGAGTTTTAAGTTGGTAGTAATTAAACAAAACCTTTATGAAATTCTATCAAAAAATTAGGTTATGTCCACCTTGACATGTTTTGGTCCTTTTGGTCCTTCTGGGTGACCGACCCGGGTGACACTTACTACCTCAACAAAACAAAAGCCAAAAGAGAAGACAAATGCTACAGTTGCAGTCAGCGGGGTCACCACGCCAAAGAATGCAAGCTCCCATGGCAGTCCAGAAGATGTCGTTGCTGCCGGAGCACCAGTCATATGGTTGTCAGCTGCCCCAAAATTGCTCAGCAGCGCAGCGGACAAACACTGGGAGCCTGACTTTGGCATTAACATTAAAAATCTGTTTAAGGATAGAGATGGGTTTTCTCAGGTAGAAGTAGCCTTCTTACCTGTGGCCAGAGAAAACATAGATAAAGAATCATCTCATTAGTAAAATAATTTACTAACCTATTAGAAAAGTGGGGAAAAGATACAGGGAATTAACAATTAACTAATTAACACTTAAAGAGCTGACACTATACTTTAAAGGCTAACTCTTAGAAAGCTAACCCTTTAATGCGCATCCCTATTGCTTAGCCTTGCTTAACTCTGTGTAACTTATTGTATGAGAAACAGGAGTTCGCTGACACCTTGCAAAGACAATAATCCTTGGGTGCATCCTTGGTGCATCCTTGGGTGAACTAGATAACAAGAAACTTGGGCACAGGACAGGAGGTTCACTAGTTTTAACCAACTCAGCAGTTTGAGACCTAACCAACTCATCACACTGGACCAAAGGTGACCGTTTACAGAGAAGAGGACCCGGGTTCACGATCACTGAGCAGCTGCAACCAGGAGGAGCCGGAGGTGAAGACTATGGAAATGGTGTCCCAGAACTCACTGTAATAAGAACCGCCTTCTCGGGGACAGGTTATGAATATGTATAGGCATTCCTAAAACTTTCATGAATATGTAACACTTTACTGCATTTAACCAAGCTCACAGCTACTGTAATTTTACACACGTATTAGGTGAAATGATTCCCCGTGTGTCCGGTGCTGTAAATAAATAAGCAAATACATACCTTCTTAACAATCTGAAGGGTTGTAAGGTCATTTACGCGCCTCAGTAGGGCCTGACAGAGGCCGACAAAACGTGACAGGCGCTGTCAGGATTTGTCGAATGCTGTTGAGCTGTGTTGGGCTCTGGCAGGCGCTGTCATGTTCAGTCAGGCCATGTTGGGCTATGTCAAGTTTTGTCAAGCTCTGTTCTGTTGGGGTCTGTCATACTCTGTCAGGCCCTGTCAGGGTCTATCAGGTTCTGTCAGGCCATTTGAGGATTTGTAGGGCTCTGTTGGGTTTTATCAGGCTCTGTTGGGTATTGTCAGGCTCTGTCAGACTCCACTGGGTGCTTTTGGACTCTTTCAAGCTTTGTTGGGCCCTGTTGGCCTCTGTAAGGTTCTGTCGGAATCTGTAAGGCTCTGTCAAGCTGTGTCAGGCCCTGTCAGGTTCTGTAATGTTTTGTTGAGCTCTTTTAGTCTCTCTCGTACTTTGTCATCCTCTATTATGTCTTACCGGGCTCTATCATTTGCTATCAGGCGCTGTCAAGTTTTATTGAACCTAAAGGAGCTTGACAGAGACCGACAGATCTCGACAAAGCCACACAGAGACCGACAGGGCCTGAAGGAGCCTGACAAACCTGACAAAGCATGACAGGGTTTTACAGAGGCTGAAAAAGCCTAGTAAGGCAGAAAGATCTCAAAAGAGCTTGACAGAGCACAACACAGCCTAACAAAGCCAAAAAGAGACCTACAGATGTAGACAAAGCCACACAGAAACCGACAGGTTGTGACACAGCTTGACAGAGCCTTACAGATCCCGACAGAACCTGACAGAGCCTGACAAGGCCTGACAGAGCATGACAGGTCTTTACAAAGCCTGAAAAAGCCTGGTAGGGCAGAAAGAGTCCCAAAAAGCTTGACAGAGTCTGACAGAGCCCGAGAGAGAAGGACAGAGCCCAACAGGCCCTGAAAGGGCCTGAGAAAACCTGACAGGGATTGACAGAGCCCTACAGAGCCTGACAGAGCCTGACAAACCCAGCAGTGCCTGACAGATTGTGACAAAGGCCTACAGAGTCCGAAATGAGCTTACAGAGCCCCACAGGTTTTGACAGAAGCCGTCAAAGCCCAACAGAGACCGACAAAGCCTGACAGAAATCAAAAAAGAACAATAAATCCCAACATTGCCCAGCAACGTTTGACAGGGCCTGACGGAGCCCAACGAAACCCAACAGAGCCCGAGCAGACCCCACAGAGTCAGACAGAAGCTGACTAAGCCAAATAGAGATGATCACAGCCCAAAAATGGGCTAGAGAGCCCGACATAGATAGACAGAGCCCGTCACGGCCTAAAAGACATGAACAGAGCTTGACAAGGCCCGACAGAGCCTGACAGGGCATGATACAGATTGACAGTGCCCTACATGCCCCATAAAAGCCTGACAAAGCCTGATATGGCCTGACAGATCTTGACAGAGCTTGGCAAAGCCTGAGAAAGCCCAAGAGATTCTGAGAAATCTTGACAGAAACTGACAGAGCTCGCCAGGAACTGACAGAGTGCATAAGAACCACACAGAACTTGACAAAACCCAAGAGAGCCTGACAAAATCTGAAAGATCCCAACAGAGTCTGAAAAAGCTTGACATAGCCCACCAGGGCATGACAGAGCCTGACAGACTTCGACAAACTTGACAGAGCCCACCAGAACCTGACAGAACCTGAGAAAGCCTGACAGATCCCGACACAGTCTCACAGGGCTTGACAAAGCCTGACAAATCCCAACAGGGCCTAAAAGAGCCCAACAGAACTCGACAGGGCCTGATAGAGTGCGACAGAACCCGACAGAGTCTGCCAGAGACTGATAAAGACTGACAGAGACTGACAAAACTTGACAGAGACCAACAGAGGTCGACAAAGCTTGACAGAGCCCACCAGGGCCTGACAGAGAACATCAGGGCCCACCAGAGCTGATCAGGTTTTGACAAATCCTGACAGCACCTGATAGCAAATGATAGAGCCCAGCAGGACCTGATAGAGGCTAACAAAATGCGACAGAGACTAAAAGAGCTCAACAAAGCATTACAGAGCCTGACACAGCTTTACAGTGCCTTGCAGATCTCGACAGAGCCAGACAGGCCATGACAGAGCCCAACAGACTTTGACAAAGCTTGACAGAACCCAGCAGAATCTGAGAAACTTTGAGTGAGCCCGACACAGTCTCACAGGTTCTGACAGAAGCCGACAGAACTCAACAGGGCCCGACTGTGAGAGATTTAAGGGATTTTCTTAAGGTTGTTTTGTGGATGGGTTTCTGTTAGATAGAGATTTATTTCTGAACTAGACAAAGCAACTCCAAGGCTGGCGCGAAGGCTGAAAAACAACACCTGTTATGAGAGTGAGGTAATTCTATAATAACAAGACCTGAACATGGACAATATCCGATCAGCCAATGCGTGTTTGGAACGTGAATGTGTGATCAAGAAATAACTGCATATATAAGGAGGCTTGTCTCTGTAATAAATGGCTTTGCTTGAATTCATATTGGATTGTGGGGAGTCCATGATTTTTCGCCCTCGCACCCGACAAATCCTGAGAGCACATATCAGCAAACTATAGAGTCCAGCAGGGCCTGACAGAGGCGGACAAAGTGCGAGAGAGCCTGAAGGAGCTCAAAAAAGCTTTACAGAGCAGAACAGAAGCTGACACAGCTTGAGAGAGCCTTACAGATCCTGATAGAACTTGACAGAGACCGAGAGAGCCCAACAAAGCTTGAAAGAGCCCAACAGCACCCAATGGAGCCTGAAAGAGCTTGACGATACCCAACAGAGCCCGACAAAACCCGACAGAGCCTGACAAATCCTCAATAAGGGCAAGAAAGCCTGACAGAGCCTGACAGAACCTGGTAAGGCATAAAGAACCCAAAGGAGCTTGACAGAGACTGACAGCACCTGACAGAGCCCGAGACAGACCGACAGATCTCAACAAAGCCACACAGAGACCGACAGGGCCAGAAAAAGCCTGAAAAAGCCTGACAAAACCTGACACAGCTTGACAGACCTATACAGATCTTGACAGAGCCCGACAGGGCCAGACAGAGCTTGAAAGAACCCAACAGAACCTGACAGGAATTTACAGAGCCCAAAAGAGCATGACAGGGCCTGAAAGAGCCTGATAGGGCCTGACAGAAACTAAAAGAAACTGAGTGAGGCCACCAGGGCATGACAGAGCCTGACAGAGCTTGACAGACTTCGACAAAGCTTGACAGAACCCAACAGAACCTGAGACAGCCTGAAAGAACCCGACGCAGTCTCACAGGGCCCAACAAAGCCCGACAGAGTCAAACAGGGCCTGACACAGCCCAACAGAACTTGACAGGTCTCGACAAATCCCCACAGCATCTGACAGCAAACTATAGATTCTAGAAGGGCCTGATGAGGCTGACAAAGCATGACGGAGCCTGAAAGAGTTCAACAAAAAATTACAGAGCACGACAGGGCCTGAATAATGGCAAGAAAGCCTGAAAAAGGTCTGACAAAGCCTGACAGGGCTTTACAGAGCCTGAAGAAGCCTGGTAGGGCAGAAAGAGCCCAAAGGAGCTGGACAGAGCCTGACAAATCATGACACAGATTGGCAGTGTCCTACACACCCCAAAAAAGCCTGACAAAGCCTGATATGGCCCGACAGATCATGACAGTGCCCGACAAATCCTGAGAAAATGAACACGACCTGATAGATCCTGGAGAGAACCCAACAGGGCCTGACAGAGCATGCCAGGGCCCAACAAAGCCTGAGAGAGCCCGACAGGACCTGACAGAGCATGACAGAACTTGACAGAACACACCAGGGACTGATAGAGTATGCCAGGGCCTAACAAAGTTTGACTCTGTTGGGCCTGCTCGTGCTGTGTCACGTTCTGTCCATATCTGTAAGGCTCTGTCAAGCTGTGTCAGGCCCTGTCATGCTCTGCAGTGCTTTGTTGAGCTCCTTCAGGCTCTGTCACGTTTTGTCGGCCTCTGTCAGGCCCTACTGGACTCTATAGTTCGTTGTAAGGTACTGTCAAGATTTGTCTGGCCCTGTGGAGTTCTGTCGGGCTCTATCAGGCCCTGTTGGTCTCTGTTGGGCTTTGTCAGGCCCTACTGTACTCTATAGTTCGTTGTAAGGTACTGTCAAGATTTGTCTGGCCCTGTGGAGTTCTGTCGGGCTCTATCAGGCCCTGTTGGTCTCTGTTGGGCTTTGTCAGGCCCTACTGTACTCTATAGTTCGTTGTAAGGTACTGTCAAGATTTGTCTGGCCCTGTGGAGTTCTGTCGGGCTCTATCAGGCCCTGTTGGTCTCTGTTGGGCTTTGTCAGGCCCTACTGTACTCTATAGTTCGTTGTAAGGTACTGTCAAGATTTGTCTGGCCCTGTGGAGTTCTGTCGGGCTCTATCAGGCCCTGTTGGTCTCTGTTGGGCTTTGTCAGGCCCTGTGAGACTGTGTCAGGCTCTGTCAGGCTTTCTCCGGTTCTGTTGGTCTCTGTCAAGCTTTGACGAATCTGTCAGGCTCTGTCATTCCCTGGCAGGTTCTGTAAAGCTTTGTCGATCATCTGTTGGGCTCTGTCGAGATCTGTCAAAATCTGTCATGCCCTGTCGGGCTCTGTGGGGCTTTTTTGGGCCCTGTCATACTCTGTCAGACCCTGTTGGGTTCTGTCAGGATCTGTAAGGCTTTGTCAAACTGTGACAGACCGTGTCATGCTCTGTAATTTTTGGTTGAGCTTTTTCAGGCTCTATTGTCCTTTCTCAGGTTTGTCAGGCCCTGCTGGAGTCTATAGTTCATTGTCAAGTGCTGTCAGGAGTTGTCAGACCCCGTCGAGTTCCGTCCAGCACAGTCAGGTTCTGTTGGGCTCTGTTGAGCTGCATGAGACTGTGTCTGGCTCCGTCAGGCTTTCTCAGGTTCTGTTTGGCTCTGTCAAGCTTTGTCAAAGTCTGTCAGGTTGTGTCATACCCCTGCGGGCTATCTTTGTTTCTGGTAGGCTCTTTCAGACCCTGTCATGCTCTTTCAGGTTTTGTCATACTTTATCTAGCTCCGTTGGGTCTTTGCAGCTTTATCGGGCACTGTCAGGCTTCGTTGGGCTCTGTCAGTTGCTGTCAGGTTCTGTTGGGAACTTTCAAGTTCTGTCTGGCCCTATTGGGCTCTGTTGGGTTCTGTAAGGCTCTGTCAAGCCGTGTCAGGCCCTGTCAGGCTCTGCAATGCTTTCTTGAGCTCTTTTAGTCTCTGTTGCAGTTTTTCAGCCTCTGTCAGGTCCTGCTGAGCTCTATCATTCACTGTCAGGCACTGTCAGGATTTGTCAAACCCCGTTGAGCTGTGTTGGGATCTGACAGGCCTTGTCGTACTCTGTCAAGGCCTGGTGGGCTCTGTCATGCTTTGTTGAGCTCTGTTGGGCTCTGTCAGGTTTTGTCGGGCTCCGTCAGGCTCTGCTGGGCTTTCTTGGGTTCAATCAGTCTCTGTCAGGCAATGTCAGGATTTTGTAGGGCTCTGTCGGGTTCTGTCAGGCTCTGTTGGCCTTTCTCAGGCTGTCAGACTCTGTAGGGCTCTGTCAATCCCTGCCAGGTTTTGCCAGGCTCTTTCAGGCCGTGTTGGTCTCTCTGTGGCTTTGTTGAGATCTGTCGGTCTCTCTCGGGCTCTGTCAATCTCTGTCAGGCTCCACTGAGTTCTGTCAGACTTTGTCAGGCTTTCTTGCCCTTAGTCAGGCTTTGTGGTTCTCTGTCGGGTTTTCTCAGGGTCTATCAGGCTCTGTCAGGCCATGTCAAGATTTGTAGTGCTTTGTTAGGTTTTGTCCGGCTCCGTTGGGTATTTTTGAGCTCTGTCAGGCTCCCTTGGGTGCTTTTGGGCTCTTTCAAGCTTTGTTGGACTCTATCAGTCTCTGTCAGCTTCTGTCAGGATCTGTAAGGCTCTCTCAAGCTGTGTCAGGCCCTGTCATGCTCTGTAATGTGTTGCTGAGCTCTTTCAGGCTCTGTCACGCTTTGTCAACCTCTGTCAGGCCCTGTTGGGCTCTATCGTTTGCTATCAAGTGCTGTCAGGATTTGTCGAACCCTGTTGAGCTGTGTCAGTCTCTGTCAGGCCCTGGTGGGCTCTGTCAAGCTTTGTCGATCTCTGGTGGGCTCTGTCAGGCTGTGTCCAGCTCTCTCAGCCCCTATTGTGCTCTGTCAGGCCCTGTCAGGTTCTGTCAGGATCCTTTGGGCCTACCTGAAACTGAGAGAGTCTACCAGGGCATGATAGAGCCCAACAGATTAATACACAGAATCAAAGAATTGACTGGGTTGGAAAAGACCTCAGAGATCATCAAGTCCAACCCTTGGTCCAACTCCGGTCCATTTACTAGATTATGGCACTAAGTGCCATGTCCAATCTCAGTTTAAAAACCTCCAGAGATGGTGAGTCCACCATCTCTCTGGGTAGGCCATTGCAATGCCTGACCACTCTCTCTGGAAAGAATTTCTTTCTAATATCCAGCCTAAATTTCCCCTGACAGAGTTTAAGCCCATGCCCCCTTGTCCTATTGCTAACTGCCTGGGAGAAGAGACCAATCCCCACCTGGCTATAACTTCCCTTCAGGTAGTTATAGAGACTGATGAGGTCACCTCTAAGCCTCCTCTTCTCCAGACTAAACAACCCTAGCTCCCTCAGCCTCTCCCCATAGGTCTTGTGTTCAAGTCCCTCCCCAGTCTTGTTGCTCTTCTCTGGACCCGCTCCAGCACTTCAATGTCTTTCCTGAACTGAGGGGCCCAGAACTGAACACAATACTCCAGGTGTGGCCTCACCAATGCAGAGTACAGGGGAAGGATCACTTCCCTTGTCCTGCTGACCATGCTCTTTTTGATACAGGACAGGATATCATTGGCCTTCTTGGCCACCTGGGCACACTGTTGGTTCATGTTGAGCTTCCTGTCAATTAGTACCCCCAGGTCCCTTTCTGCCTGACTGCTCTCCAGCCACTCTGTGCTCAGTCTGTAGCGCTGCAGGGGGTTGTTGTGGCCAAAGTGCAGGACCCGGCACTTGGCCTCGTTGAATTTCATCCCATTGGAATCGGTCCATTTTTCCAGTCTATCCAGATCCCTTCCAGCAGGTCGACACTCCCTCCCAACTTGGTGTCATCAGCAAATTTGCTGATGATGGTCTCAATCCCTTCATCTAAATCATCAATAAAGCTGTTAAACAGGACTGGACCCAACACTGACCCCTGGGGAACACCACTAGTGACTGGCCGCCAGCTAGATGCAGCCCCATTCACCAGCACTGTCTGGGCCCAGCCCTCCAGCCAGTTCTTAACCCAGCAGAGAGTGCACTTGTCCAAGCCATGGGCTACCAGCTTTTGCAGGAGTATATTATGGGAGACAGTGTCAAAGACTTTGTTGAAGTCTAGATAGACCAGATCTACAGCTTTCCCCTCATCCACCAGGGGGTCACCTGATCGTAAAAGGAGATCAGGTTGGTCAGACAGGACATGCCCCTCCTAAACCCGTGCTGGCTGGGTCTGATCCCTTGTCCATCCTGAAGGTGCTGTGTGATTGCATTCAGGATGATCTGCTCCATAACCCTGCCAGGCACCGAGGTCAGGCTGACAGGCCTGTAGTTGCCAGGGTCAACTTTGCAGCCCTTTTTGTGGATTGGGGTAACATTCGCCAATTTCCAATTGTATGGGACCTCCTCAGTGAGCCAGGACTGTTGGAAGATGATGGAGAGCGGCTTGGCGAGCTCTTCTGTTAGCTCCCTCATCATCCTAGGATGGGTCCCGTCTGGTCCCATAGACTCGTGAGGATCCAGATGGCTCAGTAAGTCACAAAGCTTGACAGAGCTCAACAGAACCTGAGAACGCCTGACAGAGCCCAAAACAATCTTACAGCACCCAGCAAAGCCTGACAGAGCACAACAGGGCCTGACAGAGGCTGACAAAGCGCAACAGAGACTAAAAGAGCTCAACAAAGCATTACAGAGCTTGACAGGGCCTGACACATCTTGACAGAGCCTTACAGATCCCGACAGAACCTTACAAAGCCCGACAGGCCCCGACAAAGCTTGAAAGAGCCCAAAAGCACCAATGGCATCTGACAGAGGTCTACAATACTTAAGAGAGCCCAATAAAACTTAACAGAGCCCTACAAATCCTCTGTACAAGTCTTTCAGGCCATGACGGGCTCTATCTATCTATCTATGTCGGGTTCTCTGTGGCATTTTCGGGCTGTGATGTGCTCTATCGGGCTTAGTCGTCCTCTGTCTGATTCTGTGGGGCCTGTTCATGCTCTGTCGGGTTTTGTTGGGCTCTGCCAGGCCCTGTCAGGCATTGTTAGGCAGTGTTGGGCTTTGTTGGGCTTTTTTGAATTGCTGTCGGGCTTTCTTTGATTCTATCAGGTTTTGATGGCTTCTGTCAGGACCTGTGGGGCTCTGTAAGCTCCTTTTGGGCTCTGTAGGTCTCTGTCACAATCTGTCAAGCTCTGTTGGTCTTTGCCAGGCTCTGTCGGTCTCTGTAAGGCTCTGTAAATCCCTGTCAGGTTTTGTCAAGCTTTTTCATGCCCTGTCAGTCTCTGTGTGGTTTTGTCGAGATCTGTCCATCTCTCTCAGGCTCTGTTGAGCTTTTTTGGGCTCTTTCTGACCTACCAGACTTTTTCAGGTTCTGTAAAGCCCTGTCATGCTCTGTAAGGCCTTGTCAGACTCTGTTGCATTCTGTCGGGCTTTGTCAGGATTTTTTGATCCCTGTTGGGGTATTCTCGAGCTCTGTCAGGCTCCATTGGGTGCTTTTGGGCTCTTTCAAGCTTCGTTGGGCCCTGTCGGGCTCTGTCAGGTTCTCTCAGGATCTGTAAGGCTCTGTCAAGCTGTGTCAAGCCCTGTTGTGCACTGTAATGTTTTGTTGAGCTCTTTCAGGCTCTTACGCAGTTTGTCGGCCTCTGTAAGGCCCTGCTGGACTCTATAGTACGCTGTCAGGTGGTGTTGGGATTTGTCGGGACCTGTCGAGTTCTATTGGGCTCTGTCAGGCCCTCTTGGGCTCTGTCAGGCCCTGTCATGCTCTTGCAGGTCCTGTACGCGTTATCTGACTCTGTTGGTCCTTGTCAACATTTGTCAAGCGCTGTCGGGCTTCGTTGGCTCTGTCAATTCCTGTCAGGTTCTGTTGGACTCTTTCAAGTGCTGTCAGACTCTGACAAACTTTGTTGAGATCTCTAAGGCTCCATCAAGATGTGTCAGGCCCTGTCAGGCTCTGTCATTCTTTGTTTAGCTCTTTTAGTCTCTGTTGCACTTTGTCATCTGCTCTCAGGTCCTGCTGGGCTTTATTGTTCGCTATCAGGTGCTGTCAGGATTTATCGAACCCTGTTGAGCTGTGTTGGGCTCTGTCAGCCCTGGTGGGCTCTGTTTAGCTTTCATAGAATCATAGAATGCTAGGGACTGGAAGGGACCTCTAAAGATCATCTAGTCCAATCCCCCTGCTGGAGCAGGAACACCTAAATGAGGCTACACAGGAACATGTCCAAGCGGGTTTTGAATGTCTCCAGAGTAGGAGACTCCACAACCCCCTGGGCAGCTTGTTCCAGTGCTCTGTTACCCTCACTGAGAAGTTTCTTCTCAAGTTTAAGTGGAACCTCTTACGTTCCAACTTAAAACCATTACCTCTTGTCCTACCATTGTTTGTCACCGAGAAGAGCCTGACTCCATCCTCGTGACACTCACCCTTTGTATATTTGTAAACATTAATAAGGTCACCCCTCAGTCTCCTCTTCTCCAAACTAAGGAGACCCAGCTCCCACAGTCTTTCCTCATAAGGGAGGTGCTCCACTCCCTTAATCATCTTGGTTGCCCTATGCTGGACTCTTTCCAGCAGTTCTCTGTCCTTCTTGAACTGAGAGGCCCAGAACTGGACACAATATTCCATATGTGGTCTCACCAGGGCAGAGTAGAGGGGAAGGAGAACCTCTCTTGACCTACTAACTACCCCCTTTCTAATACACCCCAGGATGCCATTGGCCTTCTTGGCCACAAGGGCACAGTGCTGGCTCATGGTCATCCTGCTGTCCACCAGGAACTCCAGGTCCCTTTCCCCTGCGCTGCTCTCTAATAGATCATTCCCCAACTTATACTGGAACCTCGGGTTGTTCCTACTAAGATGCAAGACTCTACACTTGCCCTTGTTATATTTCATTAATTTTTTCCCCTCCCAGCTCTCTAGCCTGTCCAGGTCATGCTGGATGGCAGCACAGCCTTCTGGTGTGTCAGCCACTCCTCCCAGCTTGGTGTCATCAGCAAACTTGCTGATAGTACACTCTAGTCCCTCATCCAAGTCATTGATGAATATATTGAACAGTACTGGCCCCAGTACAGACCCTTGAGGCACTCCACTAGATACAGACCTCCAACCGGACTCTGCTCCATTGACCACGACTCTCTGGCTTCTTCCCTTCATCCAGTTCGCAGTCCACCTCACTACCCGATTGTCCAGACCACACTTCCTCAGTTTAGCTATGAGAATGCTGTGGGAGACTGTGTCAAATGCTTTACTGAAGTCAAGGTAGACCACATCCACCGCCCTGCCATCATCTATCCACCTCGTTATATCTTCATAAAAGGCTATGAGGTTGGTCAAGCACGACTTCCCCTTGGTGAAGCCATGTTGACTGCCCCTAATAACCCTCTTATCCTTGACATGCCTTGAGATGGCACCAAGAATAAGTCATTCCATTATTTTCCCAGGGATGGAGGTGAGGCTGACCAGTCTATAATTATCCGGGTCTTCCTTCTTGCCCTTTTTGAAGACTGGAGTGACATTAGCTTTTCTCCAGTCCTCAGGCACCTCTCCCATCTCCCAAGACTTGGTAAAGATGATGGAGAGTGGTCCAGCAACGACGTCAGTCAGCTCCCTCAGCTCCTGTGGGTGCATCCCATCTGGGCCCATGCATTTGTGGATGTTCAGATTGCCTAATTGTTCCTTAACCCAGTCCTCATAGCTTTGTCGAGCTCTGTTGGGGTCTCTTGGCTTTCGTCAGGCTCTATCAGGGTCTTGCAGGCTCTTTCAGTCCCTGGCGGGCTCTATCAGGTTCTGTCTAAATCTGCCAGACCCTGTAGGGCTCTGTCGGGCTTTGTTGGGCCCTGTTGTGCTCTGTAATGCGCTCTCAGGTTCTGTCAGCATCTGTCGAGATTTCTTGGGCCCTGTCATGCTCTGTCAGGCCCTGTCGGGTTCTGTCAGACTCTGTCGGGATCTGTTGGGCTTTCTCAGGTTTTGTTGTGCTCTGTTATGCCATATCAGGCTTTGTTGGTCTTTTTTGGGGCATGTAGGGCACTGTCAAACTGTGTCATGCCCTGTCGGGCTCTATCATGCATTTTCAAGCTCTGTCCAGGTCTTTTAGGCCATGACGGGCTCTGTCAGACCCTATCAGGCTTTTTCAGACCCTGTCATACTGTTTTGAGCACTGTCACACTTCATCTGGATCTGTTGGGCCTTTTCGAGCTTTGTCGGGCACTGTCAATTTCTGCAAGGTTATGTTGGGCTCTTTCAACCTCTGTCTGGCCCTGTCGGGCTCTGTCAGGCCCTGGTGGGCTCTGTCAAGCTTTGTCGAGCTCTGTTGGGCTCTCTCGGGTTTTGTCGGGCTCTATGTGGCTCTTGTACACTCTGTCAGTTCCTGGCGGGCTCTGTGGGGTTCTATTGGGAATTGTCAGGCCTTGTTAAGCTCTGTTGGGCTTTGTTGGGACCTGTCGTGCTCTTTGAGTCCTTGTCGGTTTCTGACAGGATCTGTCGAGATCTGTTGGGCTTTTTCAGGCTTTATCGGGCTCCGTCAGGACATATTAGGCTTTGTTAGGCTTTTTTGGGCATTCTTGCCCTTATTCAGGCTTTGTGAGGCTCTTTCAGGATTTCTGGGGGTCTATCAGGCTCTTTCAGGCCATGTCTGGGTTTGTAGGGCTCTGTCATGTTTTGTCAGGCTCTGTTGGGTATTGTCAAGCTCTGTCAGGTTCCACTGGGTGCTTTTTGGCTCTTTCACTCTACAGTTAGGTGTCAGGTGCTGTTTGGATTTGTTGGGCCCTTTCGAGTTCTGTTGGGCTCTGTCGGGTTTTGTCGGGCCCTGTGAGACTGTTGTGCTCTGTCAGACCCTGTCATGTTCTGTCAGTATCTGTCATGTTTTATTGGGCTCTGTCGTGCTCTGACAAAACCCAAGAGAGGCCAACAGAGCTTGACAAAGCTAGACAGAGCCCACCACGGCATGACAGAGACTGAGAGAACCTGAGAAAGCCTGACAGAGCCCGACACAGTCTCACAGGGCCCGACAAAGCCCGACAGAGACCAACCTGGCCTGACAGAGCCCGACAGAACTCCACAGGGCCTGACAGAGAATGCCAGGGCCCAACAAAGCCTGAGAGAGCCTGACAGGACCTGACAGAGCACGACAGAAAACAACAGAGCCCGCCAAGAACTGACAGAGCCTGCAAGAACCTGATAGAGCACGACAAAACTTGACAGAGCCCATCAGGGCCTGACAGAGCATGACAGGGCCCACCAGAGCCCAACACAGCTCAATAGGGTTCGACAAATCCTGCCAGCACCTCAGTAGGGTTTGACAAATCCTACCAGCACCTGATAGCAAATGATAGAGCCCGGCAGGACATTACAGAGATTGACAAAGAGCGACAGAACCTGAAAGAGCTCAACAAAGCATTATAGAGGCTGAGAGGACCTGACACAGCTTGACAGAGCCTTTGAGATCTCGACAAAGCCTGACAGGGTCCAACAAAGCTTTAAAGAGTGCAACAGTGCCCGATAGAGTCTGACAGAGCTTGACAATACCCAACAGAGCCTGGCAAAACCCAACAGAGCCCTACAAATCCTGACAAGGCCTGAGAGAGCCTAATAGGTCCCAACAAAGCCCGACAAACCTGATAAAGCCTGACAGAGCCTGACAGAGCCTTGTAGGGAAGAAAGATCCCAAAAGAAGCTTGACAGACTACACAGAGCCTGGCAGAGCCTGAGAGAGATAGACAGATCTCGACAAAGCCAAACAGAGACTAACAAAGCCTAGAGAGAGCCTTACAAAACCTGACAGGGATCAACAGAGCCCTACAGAGCCCGACAGAGCCTGAGAAAGGTCAACAGAGCCTGACAGAACCCGACAGAGCCCTACAAATCCTGACAAATCCCAGCAGAGCCTGATAGATCGCGACGGAGACTGACAAAGCCCGACAGGGATCAAAAAAGCACAGCAAAGCCCAACACTGCCCAAAAACGCTTGATAGGGTCTGACAGAGCCCAACAAAACTGGACAGAGCCTGAGCAGGCCTCACAGAGTCAGACAGAAGCCAACAAAGCTTGATAGAGCCCATCGCAGCCCAAAAATGTCCTAGAAAACTCGACATAGATTCATAGAGCCCGTCACGGCCTAAAAGACCTGGAAAGAGTTTGACAAGGCCCGACAAACCCTGACAGGGTATGACACAGATTAACAGTGCCCTACATACCCGAAAATAGCCCGACATAGACTGATATGATCTGAGAGATCACGACAGAGCCTGACAAAGCCTGAGAAAGCCCAGCAGATCCCGACAGATCCTGACAGAACCTGACAGGGCCTCACAGAGTACGACAGAGCCCAACAGGGTTCAACAAATCCTGACAGCACCTGATAGCAAATGATAGAGCCCGGGAGGACCTGACAGAGGCTGACGAAGTGCAACAGAGACTAAAAGAGCTCAGCAAAGCATTACAGAGCCTGACAGGGCCTGATACAGATTGACAGAGCCTGACAGGGCCAGGCAGAGCTTGAAAGATCCAAACAGCCTGACAGGAATGCACAGAGTCCAACTAAGCCCAAGAGAGCCCAACAAAGCTCGACAAGGCCCCACAAAGCCAGATAAAGCCTGACAGAGCCCGAAAGAGCATGACAGGGCCTGAAAGAGCACACTAGGACCTGACAGAGCACAACAGGTCCTGACAGAGCCTATCAGAAACTGAGAGAGATCGCCACAGCATGACAGATCCTGACTGAGCCCGACAGGGCCTGACAGATCCTGGAAGAAC
The DNA here is from genome assembly GCF_037038585.1 of Patagioenas fasciata. NCBI lineage: Eukaryota > Metazoa > Chordata > Aves > Columbiformes > Columbidae > Patagioenas > Patagioenas fasciata. The sequence goes on from NC_092559.1 coordinate 27,364,530, forward strand.
CCGATAGAGCGCAACAGAGCTTGAAAAACCTTGACAGAGCCCACCAGGGCCTGACAGAGCACGACAGGGCCTGACAGAGCTTGAAAGAACCCGTCAGAACATAACAGGAATTGACAGAGCCCAAGTAAGCCTGACGGTGCCCGACAAAGCTCGACGGGGCCCGACAAATCCTGATGGCACCTGACAGTGAACTCTCAATTATAGCAGGGCCTGACAAGTCTGACAAAGCATGACAGAAACTGAAAGAGCTCAACAAAATATTACAGAGCACAACAGGGCCTGACACACCTTGACAGAGCCTGACAGGGCCTGACAGATTTTGAAAGAACTCAACAGAGCCCAAAAGAGCTCAACAAAGCTTGACAGAGTCCGCCAGGGCATGACAGAGCCTCACAGACTTAACAAAGCTTGACAGAGCCCAACAGAAACTGACAGAACCTGAGAAAGCCTGACAGAGCCTGCCACAGTCTCACAGGGCCCGACAAAGCCTGACAGAGCCGAACATGGCCTGACATAGCCCAACAGAACTCGACAGGGCCCAACAAATCCCCACAGCACCTGACAGCAAACTATAGAGTCCAGCAGTGCCTGACAGAGGTGGACAAAGCGCGATAGAGCCTGAAAGAGCTCAACAAAGCATTACAGAGCCCTACAGAGCTTGAAAAAGCTTGAAAGAGACCAACAGTACCCAATGTAGCCTGAAAGACATCGAAAATACTCAATGGACCTTGACAAAACCTGACACATCCAGACAAAGCCTGAATAAGGGAAAAAAAGCATGAAAAAGCCTGACAAAGACTGACAGAGCCTGACAAGGCCTGACAAGGCTTTACAGAACCTGAAATAGCCTGGTAGGACAGAAAGAGCTTAAAAAAGCTCGACAGAGACCGACAGCGCCTGACAGAGCTTGTGACAGACCGACAGACTTCAGCAAAGCCACACAGAGACTGACAGGGCCTGAAAGAGTCCGAGAAAACTCAACAGAGCCCTGCAAATCCTGACATGGCCTGACAGAGCCTGATCGAACCCCAGAAAGCCCAGTATAGCCTGAGCGAACCTGATAGAGCCCAACAATATCTGACAAAGCCCGAAAGAGGTCGACAAAGCTTGACAGAGACCACCAGGCCTTGACAGAGCACGACAGGGCCTTCCAGAGCCCAACACAGTTCAAGAGGGTTTGCCAAATCCTAACAGACCCTGATGGTGAACGATAGAGCCCGGCAGGACCTGACAGGCTGACAATGTGTGACAGAGACTAAAAGAGCTCAACAAAGCATTACAGAGCCTGATAAGGCCTGATACAGCTTGACAGAGCCTTACAAATCTCGACAGAGCCTGACAGGGCCAGAGCGAGCTTGAAAGAGCCCAACAGAATCTGAAAGAAATTGACAGAGTCCAACTAAGCCTGATAGTGCTCGACAAAGCTTGAGAAGGACCAACAGAGCCAGATAAAGCACAACAGAGCCCGAAATAGCATGACAGGGCCTGAAAGAGCCTGATAAAGCCTGACAGAGCACAACAGGGCCTAACAGAGCCTACCAGAAACTGAGAGAGCCTGCCAGGTTATGACAGAGCCTGACAGACTTCGACTAAGCTTGACAGAGCCCAGCAGTACCTGAGAAAGCATGACACAGCATGACAGAGTCTCACAGGGCCTAACAGCACCTGACAGAACTCGACAGGGCCCAACAAATCCCGACAGCACTTGGCAGTGAACTATAGAGTCCAACCGTGTTACAGGGAATTAACAGTTATCTAATTAAGACTTAAAGAACTAACACTTAAAGACTTAAAGAGCTAACAGCCTTCTCAGGGATGGGTTATGAATATGTATAGGTGTTGTTCCTAAAACTTTCATGAATATGTAACACTTTACTGCATTTAACCAAGCTCACAACTACTTCAAATTTACACACATATTAGGTGAAATGATTCCCCGTGTGTCCGGCACTGTAAATAAGTAAATACATACCTTCCTTACAATCTCAAGGATTGTAAAGTCATTTCCGAACCTCATTTTGGTGAACCAGGCAGGAGGGTGTTCTGGTTGGCTATGTGAATAGGTGAGAACGGCCAGCTTTGGCGTGCCCCAAAGTTGTTTTTTTTTTCGGAAAGATCTCCATTTGCTTTGTTCATTGCAGGAGCAGACAAAAGACCTCCAACAAAAACAACGGATAAAGTATGTTGTAATAAACTTCCATTTAATTGCATTTGGCGGGGAGCCAGTAAGCCGTGGAGAGATGTCTCACGAGTTTCTGCAGTCTCTTTGTGGGCAGCAGCTAGCAATCTTGAGAGCAGATCGAGCAACTCTGAGATTTCTGTGTCTCAATTTCGATGGCCAGGATGGACTTTTGGTAATGACTAATCTTAGCAAGAGTGAAGGGTAATGCAGAAATCTCTCTTTTGCAGCTGCTGGAAAAGGTAAAAGTCAGTGAAAAAGGAATAATTGGTCTACAACTGCGTGGTATTTTTGTAAGTGCCTGACATACCATGCATTCCATTCCAAATCATTAAGTAACTCGTAAATCATAAAACCAACCAGCCGTGTCTCTGTGAACTGTCTGAGTGTGTGCTAATTACAGTAATTACTGTTTATGGTGGTATGCTTTAGCCTGTGATCTGTATAAAGCAGAAGATGAGCTTAAAACACCTTGATTTAAGTCACGTGGCATGAGTTAAATTACAGTGTGCGCGGTGTAAGAAAGTATATGCAGATATGTTTTTCACCCTCCAAAATCAGGGACATAACAAAAAAATGGGAACCTGTTCCATTAGAATACTGAAGTACCATCTTGCTCTCCTTAGGATGCATCCTTACACATTAGAGTAACTTAGTGGGGAATCCTGATAAAAGAAAGTTTGAAACAATATTGTACTCACTTTGAGGCACAGAATGACCTTACAGCCCTTGAGGTAAATAAGGAAGGTATGTATTTATTTACGACGCCGGACACGCAGGGAATCATTTCACCTAATACGTGTGTAAAATTACAGTAGCTGTGAACTTGGTTAAATGCAGTAAAGTGTTACATATTCATTAAAGTTTTAGGAACGCCTATACATATTCATAACCTTTCTACGAGAAGGCGGTTCTTATTACAATTACTTCCGGGAGACCATTTCCATAGTCTCCACCTCCGGCTCCTCCTGGTTGCAGCTGCGCAGTTGTTACCAATCAGGACACATAACCACGGACGTAGTTATATGCGGTGCTTTATTTCAGCGCTGGGAAACCAGGGGTTTGCACCCAAAGCTGGCTTCGAACAGGTGATTCAGACTACACCTTATTATACAAGTTAGTCACATACATATTCATTACAACCCCTGACAACCATTAGCATATTCCACACCTATTCTGACACAAACTTCCTATCTAAAAGATGCTATGTTTACCAGTTATTTTCTAAGGTACCAACTTTAAAAGAATATATCGTAAATCTCTGTCCACCTTAAGAATTAGGCTCGGTTACAGTTACCTGCCTTATAAGAATATACCATAAATCTATGTCAACTTTAAGAATAGAGTTTGGTTACTGAATACAAGAATTCCATGGTTACAAGGTTGGTTGCTATCTTAATGTTAATCCAACTGTAACAGATCCAGCGATATCCAGGGTAGAGCTAGCGAAGGCCCATCCTGACCTGTTCCAAAAGGGAACATGGAAGGAAACATCTTGTAAAGTTGATTCTCCTGTTCCATAAAGGAACATGGAAGGAAACATCTTGTAAAGTTGATTCTGTTACTAACATCTCCCCCCTTTGAAAATGCTTTTCTTTAGACAATGCATTTTCACTTCAATCAACTTCTTCAATTATTGATTTGATTGGTGATTTGGCAAATGTGACAGTTCATAAGCTGGAGGGCTAGCTGGAGGACTGTCAAATATAGGATTAACATAATTCCTACTCAGGACACTGAAAATGCAATTATTCTTAGCATTTGTTTGACTAATCACACGTTTAATACCTACATGTAATAAACAAAGAAGTATAATCACAATTGTAAGTACAACTACACTTTCTAATAGTGAATGTACCCATCCTCCCAAATTTAAACCAAATGAATCCAACAGAGCTCCTATCCAGCTCTGTTCTGCATCCTGCTTTTCCTTTTGCAGCTCCATCTCTGTTTGGGTGAGTTGAGAAATGTCCTTCTCGACCTCCGAAGTTACGTTTGGAATATGGATGCAGCAATGATCCATTCTGTCTTTCAAATATCCACAGACACCATTTTCTTTCAACAACATTATGTCGAGTGCCATTTTATTATGTAAGGTCATTTTGGTCGTAGCCTGTAATTGTATATTAAGTTCCCGAAAACCTTTCTTAGTTATTCTAGCCAATCGATCCATTTGCCCGATCAATTTATCAATCATTTCCCTGTTTCTGTATGCCGCAATTGGTGCAAAGAAAGATTCTAGTGCCCAACCGAATTTAACACTGCTTGATGGTTCATGCCACACATCGTCTTCATCTATTTCTCATTTGTGCCTAACATGTAGAAGTTCTTGCCCATTTTTCAAGGGAGACTTTTTCCAAATAGGACATAGGGTTGGCAGTCCCAAAGTAATTTCCCTTACTGGTCCTGCTATTGGTAAATGTGTTGTCCAGGTCCCATCACTTAAGGCCCAAACCAGATGTCCCACACTACCTATAACGCCTCTACAATCAATTCTATTTCCATCAATACCTATCTTGATTCCTTCCTTTAGATCCAATTGTTTCTGACAAATGCAACCTGCAATTACCGCAACTTTAACGATGGATATTGGTATCTCTTTCATATCTGTCTGGCAAGTTATTACTCGTGAACAATTCCACCATGGTACTGTTGTTCCTCCTGTTACATTGGACCACCGTACACACCATGGAAATGCTTCACTATATTGGTATTGTTGTACAATACTCAATGTCCACATGTTACTCCATGATTCAGTTATATTTTTGTTATCCTGATCTTTGCATTCCCAGTAAGTCTGTTCAACCATTTGGTTTACTACTTTGGTGGTCCATGTGTCATAATAACACCAACCTATATTTTTGAATGGTCTGGTCATTCCTATTTTAACCCATTTCACCTCAGGTAATTTTAAACAATCCTCCTTTGGCCCTGGTGTTTTCCATTTTCCTTGTTCTTTTACCCTTTGTTCTGTTGGGATGACTTCTTTTCTAGTGCGGGATTCACATGCTATTTTACCAGTTCTGTTTATTTCTGGTAAGGTGGTAGATATTATTCCCCACTGTATTGGGTCTTCGGCCGATTTTGGAATTGGAAGGCAAGCAGTGATGCTACTGGTATTCTGAGTCAGTGCGAAATCTCGAATTAATCCTATCATAAGATTCTCTGCCTGATACCACCTGTGGTATCTGGGTACTTTCGTTATTATCTACTGCTCTTCGTGGTCTAATTTGCAATTCCATTTGAATAGTCCCATTTTCCCACTGTTTATCAGAGGCCTTGTGGAATAGAGTGGCACTTCCCTCTCCAGTTTTCAAAAGTACAAACACTCTAACCAAAATCACAATTTGGTAATGCAAACCAGACATTACTGCGATATAATCTTGAGCGAGGTAGGACCCACTATCTGCGATTTCCAGAGTCTTGGGACTCTTTTCACTCGGGTATAGTGTATCCAGGAGTCTACTCCAGCAACTTTGACTGTGGTGAATGTAGTTAGGAGTACTTGATAGGGTCCGTCCCAACGCTCTTTTAAGGGTTCTTCATTCCAAGTTCTTAGATACACCGTGTCTCCAGGCTCTATATCATGTACTGGATTCTCGAGCGCTAGTGGGCGATTCCACACTAGTGCGGATCTGAGTCGATTCAATGTCCTGCCAAGAGACAACACATAATTGTACAAGTCCTGATTTCCTTTCACATGTACCTCTGGGTTTGGGTTTGGTGCTTCATATGGTTTGCCATACAAAATCTCGTATGGACTTACTGACATTCCACTCCTAGGTTTAATCCTAATATGCAACAATGCTATTGGCAAGGCCTGAGGCCATTGAATTTTTGCGTCCTGACAGATCTTGCTAAGTTGCCTTTTTAGGGTTTGATTCATTTTCTCCACTTGTCCACTAGACTGGGGTCTCCATGGGGTATGTAACTCCCACTTAATTCCCAAACATCTGCTGATTTCTTTTACCAATTGTGCAACAAAGTGTGGTCCCCTATCGGAGGATATCCCCAGTGGTACCCCAAATCTAGGGATTATTTCCTTTAGTAACTATTTTACAGTTTCTTTCGCCTGGTTGGTGCGACAAGGGAAAGCTTCCGGCCATCCTGAAAAGGTATCTACCCCAACTAGTATATACCTGAATCCTCGGGTTCTGGGGAGTTCCGCATAGTCTCTTTGCCAATAATCCCCAGGTTGTATGCCTGTCTTTATTTTCCCCATTTCTGTTTTTCTTTTTACTAAAGGATTATTTTTCAAGCAAATTTCACACTTAGCTGTGATAGAATTTGCCATTGTTAACATCTGGACCGAGATAATGTTTTCTTAAATAAGTTACCAATACTTCTGCACCCCAGTGACACTTCTGGTGTTCCGTCTGAAGTATTCCTCTCATAATAGTGGTTGGTACCACAACTTGTCCATTGGTGGTTACATACCACCCAGAATTATTCTTACTGGTTCTTACTAGACTTGCCAATTTTTCATCTTCTGTAGACTATTTAGGTGGTTCTGAAGGTAATAAATCAATTGCTCTTACCTTCTGGGAGATAAGACCCATCATTGTCCTCACTTGCCGTGCTACTGACCGAGTTGTTTGATCAGCAAGCCAATTTCCCTCTATGATTTTCGATGTTCCACTTTGATGAGCTTTACAGTGCATTACAACAACTTGCGATGGTTTTTGAACGGCATTAATCAGATTCAGTATTTCCTCCTGGTACTTAATGTTTGTTCCTTGTGAAGAGAGCAGTCCCCGCTCTTTCCAAAGGGCTCCATGCACATGAACAACTCCAAAAGCATATTTTGAGTCAGTCCATATGTTAACTTTCTTGTTTTCGCTGAGTTCCAATGCCCTAGTTAAGGCGATTAATTCCGCTTTTTGTGCTGAGGTGTTTGGCGGTAAGGGTTTAGCCTCAATTACTGTCTTGGCAGTACTAATCACATATCCTGCATACCGCATTCCGTTCTCCACAAAGCTACTGCCATCAGTAAAGAGTTCCCAGTCAGTTTCTGCCAGCGGAGCGTCTTTCAAATCAGGGCGACTTGCGTGGGTGTATTCGATGACTTCCATGCAATCATGTTCCAGGTCTCCTTCTTCAGTACCTGCATCCAAAAACTCAGCAGGATTCATTAGGTTAGTAGTTTTTAGAACAACATCATCTTGTTCTGTCAGAATTACCTGGTATTTCATCATTCTGCTTGGGGAAAGCCAATGACCCCCCTTTTGTTCCAGTACTGTTGTCACCATATGGGATACAAACACTTCTATCCTTTTTCCCGTAGTTAATTTTCGGACCTCCTGGATCAGTATTACTGTAGCAGCTACCGCCCGTAAGCACGCCGGCCACCCAGTACTTACCGGATCTAGCTGTTTAGAAAAATAGCCAACAGGTCTTTTCCAGGATCCCAGTTGTTGGGTTAATACCCCCAAGGCAAGTCTTTGTCGCTCGTGTACAAACAACTGGAAATCTTTGCTCAAGTCCAGCAGGCCCAAGGTAGGCGCCTGCATCAAAGCCTGTTTTAGCTTTTGGAAGGCTTCACGTTGTGGTTTTCCCCACATGAACGTCTTATTCCCTTGTGCTTCGTATAAAGGTTTGGCAATCAACCCATAGTCCATAATACAAAGTCTGCACCATCCTGTCATTCCTAAAAAGGATCTTAATTCATGTAAGTTTCGTGGTTCTGAAATAGCACAGATAGCATGCACACGGTTTGTACCTAATTTCCGCTGTCCTTGAGAAAGCTCGCATCCTAAATAAATCACAGTCTTGGATGCAATTTGAGCTTTACTTTTCGATACTTTGTACCCATTCATTCCCAATTGGTTCAGTATTTCAATCGTTACCTGGATGCAGAGTTCTCGTGTCTCAGTCGCGATCAAAATGTCGTCTACGTATTGTAGTAACAGGTACCATTGTCGAGGGATCACGATGTGGCCTTTCGTAGTCCATTCCTCGAGTTCTTTGGCCAACTGATTTCCAAAAATAGTTGGGCTATTTTTGAATCCTTGCGGAAGACGTGTCCAGGTTAACTGAGTTTTCCTTCCATTGTATGGATTTTCCCATTCAAAGGCAAATAGCTTTTTGCTTTCCAGGTCGAGGGGTATGCAGAAGAAGGCATCTTTTAAATCAAGTACAGTAAGCCATTTATATTTCTCCTTCACAAATGTTAACAAGGTGTATGGATTTGCAACTACCGGATAAATGTCCTTAGTGATCTGGTTTACAGCCCGCAAATCTTGGACTAATTGGTAATTACCATCGGACTTCTTTACTGGAAAAATTGGAGTATTATATTCTGTTTCACATTCCTCTAGAATTCCATATCTCAAGAATTTTCAATTAGAGGAACTATTCCTAACCTAGCTTCTAATTTCAGTGGGTACTGTCTCAACTGTACAGGCCTGGCATCTTCCTTTAATTCCACTTTTACAAGCTGGGCTGTTTTCAATTTCCCAGGTATGTCAGTCGCCCATACCGTGTGGATCACAGCCTCCTCCACAGCTTGTGGTATTTCCACTACCGGGTTTTCTCTTAATAACAGAATTTGTCCCACCTTAGATTCTGGAATTTTCATTACCAGGTTTCCATTCTCAAATGTTATTACAGCATCCAATTTGGTCAATAAATCCCGTCCTAAAAGGGAAACTGGACAATCTGGAACATATAAGAACTCATGGGTTAATTCCTTTTCTCCAAAACGCAGATCTAAGGGTTGCAGGAATGGCCGTACTTCTTCCTTCCCTGTGGCACCAACAATCGTTGTCGTTTTATGACCTATTGTTCCCTGTAAAGAATTTAGCACAGAATAAGTAGCCCCTGTATCCACTAAAAATCTCACATCCTGGTCCCCCACTTGTATTGTCACAAGGGGTTCCTTATTCTGGGTATCGGTTCTTGTGCTGCCATATAGTCAACTGTTATTATTATATTCCCCCAACACCATAGTTTGTATTGCATTCCCTGCTGCACTTGGTACCTGACTCGTGGAGCCCGGACGGTTCGGGCATTCATTTTTCCAGTGTCCTTCCTCCTTACAATAAGCACATTGATTTATACCAAGCTTTACAACAGGTCTTAAAGGAGTTCCCCGAACATTCCGAAAACCGCGCCCTCGGCCGCCTGTAGTTCCTCTGCCACGGACTTCCATTCCTATTCCCCTGCCTTGTCCTTGGACCAGGGCCAACAAGTCTTGCTGAGAACGCCTCGACTGTTCCTTTTCTCTATTATTATAAACTTTCCAGGCTGTTTCTAACATGACATCCAGATCTCGTAATTGTGCCCCCTCCAGTTTCTGTAATTTCTTCCGAATATCATCCTGAGACTGCCCCAAAAAGATTAAAGCCAACTGAACCCTTGCTTGTTCTGTTTCAATATCTAAATCCATATATCTCTTTGCAGTTTTCTTTAATCTTTCTAAAAAGGCTGAAGGGGATTCATTCTTTTCCTGCCTAACATTATACAATTTTGACCAATTCATTTGTTTTGGCATAGCAGTCTGAACACCGATCAATAACCAGTCCTGATACCTCCGGAGGCTAAGCTGACCACCTCCAGTATTATAATCCCATCTGGGATCCTCCTTTGGAAAATTTTCATCAACATTGCCACCCACTATTCCATTCTGAATATCCTCCCTTGCTTTATCTCTTGCTACCCGTATAACCATATCCTTTTCTGTAGAATCCATTAATGTGTCAAGAATCACTTGTAAATCATCCCAATCAGGATTCTGCATTTTAATTATCATTTTAATTATCCTTGCAACCTTGTCCGGGTTTTCCCGGTAAGGACCGGCTGATTGTTTCCAGATCATTAAATCTCCTGGCGAAAACGGGATTTTTACATAAACCGTCTCTCCCCCCACTCCTACCGCTTGTCTCAGGGGTGCTATTACATTTGGCAGTCCACCCCCCTTTTGGGCTTCCTTTTCTCTGTGCCTAGTCCTGTGGGATATTGGTGTAGTTGTTACTCCTTTTACACCGGTTGCTGCCCCCTCATCCCCACTGGAATTGATATCACTTTCAGTGAGACGCACAGGTGCCGAGGGTTTAAGGGGTTTAGGTGCAGAGGGTTCAGTTTCTGGAGGGGCAACATCAAGACACGGCAAATCTAATTTTAAGGCATTACCGCAGCTGTTTTCTATTGCCAAACACGTCATGTATTTCTTTTCTGCCGTACAACCCATACATTTATCATTAGTACCGCCCCTCCATACTAATATTAACCCACATTCCTTCCTCCAGTCCTGTTTTTGTACAAGATAGAAAAAGAGATCCACGTACTGTACCTCATCCCATTTACCTTCCCTTTGACAAAACCTCATTAATTCATTAATAGTTCCAGGTTCTAAAGTACCCTCCGGCGGCCACCGTATTTCATTAGGCAAGTCATATTCAGGCCAGCAGTGAGTACAATATTCAGTTAACTTCTTTTTACTCATTGATTGTCCAAATCCAGCCTCCTTCCAATGTTTCAACAAACAGTCTAATGGTGACATCTTTGTATCGCTCATATCAACACAAAAGGGTAACACACAGGCGATTAACACAGAAGGATAACACACAGATAACTTTACCAGAACAACAGTAAAGACGGATCAAATCACCAGTTTCAACAGCAAATACAGATCAAATTACCAAGGCTACAGACCAGGTGCTGAACAACATAGATAACCAGACCAGGTGCACGCAAATAACCAGACCAGACCAGGTGCCGAGCCTGTGGCTTAAATAACCAAACCAGATGCCAAACCTGCAGAGGTTTCCCTCTAACGGACGGCTGCCTAGGCAATACCTCAGGAGCTCCCTGCCCAACTGAGCATGGCTTTCGCTGTGTCTGATCGACAGGCTACCAGATGTCTGACCAGCAGGCTACCAGACCAGAACCAGACCAGATGGGTACCCAATAATCCATGTAAAGCAACAGATAAAGCACCTTCTTACCAATCAGAGGTCCATCGTGAGCAGCGGAGAGCTGGTCGCGTCCGATGCACTCCCCAAGAATACCTCGGTGCTAGCTGGAGCAGGATCGAGACACGATCTGTCTCACCAATGCCCGCGAGGTCCCATCTGGGTCACCAAAATGTTAGCAATCAGGACACATAACCACGGACGTAGTTATATGCGGTGCTTTATTTCAGCGCTGGGAAACCAGGGGTTCGCACCCAAAGCTGGCTTCGAACAGGTGATTCAGACTACACCTTATTATACAAGTTAGTCACATACATATTCATTACAACCCCTGACAACCATTAGCATATTCCACACCTATTCTAACACAAACTTCCTATCTAAAAGATGCTATGTTTACCAGTTATTTTCTAAGGTACCAACTTTAAAAGAATATATCGTAAATCTCTGTCCACCTTAAGAATAAGGCTCGGTTACAGTTACCTGCCTTATAAGAATATACCATAAATCTATGTCAACTTTAAGAATAGAGTTTGGTTACTGAATACAAGAATTCCATGGTTACAAGGTTGGTTGCTATCTTAATGTTAATCCAACTGTAACAGATCCAGCGATATCCAGGGTAGAGCTAGTGAAGACCCATCCTGACCTGTTCCATAAGGGAACATGGAAGGAAACATCTTGTAAAGTTGATTCTGTTACTAACACAGTGATTGTGAACCTGGGTCCTCTTCTCTGTACATGGTCACCTTTAATCCAGTGTGATGAGATGGTTAGGTCTCAGACTGCTGAGTTGGTTAAAACTGGCATATCTCCTGTCCTGTGCCCAAGTTTCTGTTATCTAGTTCACCCAGGGATGCACCAAAGAATTATTACCTTTGCAATTATTATTATCTTTATTATCTTTATTATCTTTAAATCTTTAAGTGTTAGTTCTTTAAGTGTTCATTAGTTAATTGTTAAATCCCTGTGTCATTCCCCTGTGGGAAACTACAGCAGGTCTGTGGAATCCTTCACAGAGAGTATGGGAATAGAGATCAGCCTTGAAGATATTAAGGTTTAGCCTTGAGAATGATGGGACTAAAGGAGTATCCAGAGATATTTAGTTGTACCCATGAGAGAGAAGGGATATACCCTGAGAGAGAAGGGATGTACCCGTGAGAGAAAGGGAGTAGAAGAGTAACATGGATGATAGCAAAATTAGCCAATGGGATGTTACTGCTGTACCTTGTAACCAATAGTGAAGAGACACATGAATTGGTAGAAATGTATAAAAATGCACTTGTAGCAAGAAATGGCATCTACTACTTTCATCCTGGAAGAACTTGGTCTATGTCATTTGTCCATCTCAGCCATGACATTCCCCCTGTGGGGGACTACGGTGGGTCCGTGGATTCCCTGACCGAGGGCATGGGAACAGACATTAGCCTTGAAGATATGAAGGCCTACCTGTGAGAAAGATGGGAGTAAAGGAGTATCCAGAGAAGCTAAGGATGTACTCGTGATAGAGAAGGGAGTAGAAGAGTAACATTGATGATAGCAAAAGTAGCCAATGGGATGTTACTGCTGTAACTTGTAACGAATAGTGAAGAGACACATGAATTGGTAAAACTGTATAAAAATGCACTTGTGACAATAAATGGCATCTACTACTTTCATCCTGGAAGAACTTGGTCTGTGTCATTTGTCCGTCTCATCCACGACATCCCCCCTTTTCTAAGAGGTTAGCAAATTCTTTTACTAAGGTGATGATTCTTTATGTTTTTCCAATGCCGAGATCACTTTCTGATGTGCCTTGATATGCGTGATTGCCACCTTCTTAGGAAGTTCAGCTGCCAATATTTCTTCTGCATTTTTGATATGTTTGCCTTGAGAGTTCAAGAGTCCATTTTCCTTCCAAATAGTTCTGTGTGCAAGCACGATCCTGAAAGCATACTTAGAGTCCGTATAAAAGTCCACAGCTAGTTCCAGAGCACAAGTAAGGGCGATTATTACTGCCTTTTGTGCTGAGATACTTTTAGGCAGAGGTCCAGATTCCATTACTTCATGGCTACTAATTATAGCATAACCAGCATGCCTTTCACCGTTCAGGATATTGCTACTTTCATCCATAAAGCAGTTCTCAGTGTTCTCCATAGGATTGTCCTTTAGATCTTGTTGGCTGGAGTATTTTTCTTCATTGTTTTCCAGGCAATTATGATGAACTGGTTTTCCAATGTGACCACTGAGGAAAGAAGTCGGATTGACAATGTTAGTGACCATGATTTAGCCTGATATTTGAGAAATCTTTGTGGGGAAAGCCAATGTCCCCCTTTTCACCTAGAACTGTAGACACTGTATGGGATACTAGCACAGTCATTTTCTGTCCCATGGTATATTTCCGGGCCTCCTGTATGTTCAGTACCACTGCTGTAACTGCCTGTAGGAATCCAGGCCACCCTTTTGCTTTTGCGTCTAATTGTTTGAAGAAATAGGCTGCTGCTCATCGGTATGGGCCAAGATTCTGTGCCAGTATACCAAAGGCTATTCCCTGCTTCTCATGAGAGAATAGAAAAAATGGTTTACTCACATCTGGGAGTCCTAAAGCAGGCGCTGTCATCAAAGCCTTACCAAGTTCTTCAAAGGCTTGTGTAGCTCCTTTATTCCATTGCAGGTGTTCCTGATCTGTGGCTGCTAGTACAAACAATGGCTTGACAAGCAATCCATAATCATAAATCCACAACCGGCACCACCCTGTCATGCCCAAAAAGGGTCCGTCATTCTTTTTCAGTTTGAGGCTTCGGAGTTTGGCATATAGGCTCCTCTCGAGCCTGTCCCAGGGTCCTTTGCCCTGCACTAATTTCATAGTCCAAATAAGTTACTTGTTGCTGCATCATCTGGGCTTTCTTCTGTGATACCCAATATCCTTGGAGCCACAAAAAGTTCAGTAGACTTACAGTTCAGGTTATGCACGTCTTATTTGTTCGGGTAGCGATCAAAATGTTATCCCCATATTGTAGCATCTGTCCTTCATCAGATGGGGCTTCCCAAGATTCAAGATCTTTAGCAAGCTGATTTCCAAATATTGTCAGACTGTTCTTAAATCCTTGTGGCAACAAAATCCATGTGAGCTGGGTTTTACATAAATATTATCTGGCTGACTTCATGGAGAGAGAGTCAAAAAGGTATCTTTTAAATCTAAAACTGTAATCCAAATCAAATTAGAGTTAATACAGTCAGTAAGTTGTATGGGTTTACTACCACCGGGCAGAGGTCCTCTGTTATTCTGTTTATAACCCAATTTGTACGAATTTCTCTATTACCAGCTGTGGAGGGGTTTGGTTATATGGAGATATGTTGTTGAATTAGTCAGGCCCAAAGGAATCTCAAGGCCACTTGGAGAAATTGAGAACAGAATCTTCTGTGAGAAAGAGGGGCGTTTCTTCATTAACAGGGCCTCAGCATGGCGTCAGTCATCGGATCTATCATCGGTGGGGCTCCAGCATGTGGACTGCCTGTGATACTTATTTAACGAATCCATGCTTGGAGCGTGGATGCGTGATTAGAGAATAGTTGCGTATATAAGGAGGTTTGTTTCTGTAATAAATGGCTTTGTGTGATTCACATTGAATTGGAATGCTGAGTCCTTTATTGCTCCAACAACCGACTGAATTAGGGATCAGAGTTCAACAACTTAAATACTTTCCCGGTCTCAAAATTATTAGATAATAATAAAAGCAAATTAACTTAAAGTGCTGTATCAAATCCTATTTTCCAAGTTCTGTGGAACAACATTTAATTGCCACTCATTGATATAAACCCACATTCAAACCACAAGTTGATACAGGGAATTGACAATTAACTAATTAAAACGCAAAGAACTAACCCTTTAACCCACATCACTATTGTCTAGCCTTGCTTAACTCTGTGTAACTTACTGTACAAAAAACAGGACTTCACTGACGCCTTCACTGCATTTAAACAAGCTCACAGCTCCTGGAAATTTACACACGTATTAGGTGAAATGATTCCCTGTGTCTCCAGCGCCGTAAATAAATATGTAAATACATACCTTCCTAACAATTCAAGGGTTTTAAGGTCATTTCCGTGCCTCAGTAGGGTCTGATGGAAGCCAACAAAACGCAACAGAGCCTGAAAAAGCTGAACAAAGCATTACAGAGCACAACAGGGCCTGAGAAAGCTTGACAGCGCCTTACAGATTCCGACAGAACCTGACAAACCCCGACCGGGTCAAACAATTCTTGAAAGAGCCCAGAAGTGCCCAATGGAGCCTGACACAGCTCGACAAAACCCAACATAGCATGAAAAAACCCAACTGAGCCCTACAACTCCTGACAGACCCTGACAGGGATCAAAAAATCCTGACAA
Organism: Patagioenas fasciata; assembly: GCF_037038585.1. Taxonomy (NCBI): domain Eukaryota; kingdom Metazoa; phylum Chordata; class Aves; order Columbiformes; family Columbidae; genus Patagioenas; species Patagioenas fasciata. The sequence continues at coordinate 27,379,989 of NC_092559.1, forward strand.
AGCTTGGCAGAACCTGGAAAATCCTGGTAGGGCAGAAAGAGCACAAAGGAGCTTGACAGAGCCTGACAGAGGCTGACAGGGCATGACACAGATTGATAGTGCACTACATGTTCCAAAAAAGCCCAACAAACCTGATATGGCCCGACAGACCACAACAGAGCCCGAGAAAGCCCAACAGATCCCGGCAGATCCTGAGAGAACCTGACAGGACCTGATAGAGCATGACAGGGCCCAACAAAGACCAACAGAGGTTGACAGGGCCTGACAGATCCTGACAGAACCTGACAGAGACTGCCAGGAACTGAAAGAGATTGATAGGGCCTGACAGAGCATGTCAGGGCCTAACAGAGCCTACCAGAAACTGAGAGAGCCCGCAAGGGCATGACAGAACCTGACAGACTTCGACAAAGCTTGACAGAGCCCAACAGCACCTGAGAAAGCCTGACAGAGCCCGACACAGTCTCACAGGGCCCAAAAAAAGCCCGACAGAACCCAACAGGGCCTGACAGAGCCCAACAGAACTCGACAGGGCCAGACAAATCCCAACAGCACCTTACAGCAAACTATAGTGTCCAGTAGGGCCTGACAGAGACTGACAAAATGGAACAGAGCCTGAATGAGCTCAACAAAGCATTACAGAGCACGACAGGGCCTGACACAGCTTGACAGAGCCTTACAGATCCCGACAGATCCCCACAGAGACAGACAGAAGCCGACAAAGCCCGATATTGCCCATCACAGCCCGAAAATGCTCTAGAGAGCCCGACTTAGATAGACAGAGCCAGTAACGATCTAAGAGACCTAGGCAAGGCTTGACAAGGCCCTACAGAGCCTGACAGGGCAAGAAACAGATTGACAGTGCCCTATATGCCCCAAAAAAGCACGATAAACCTTGATATGACCCAACAGACCACGATAGAGACCGAAAAAGCCTTATAAAGCCCGACAGAACCTGACAGAGCCTGACAAGGCCTGACAGAGCATGACAGGGCTTTACAGAGCCTGACAAAGCCTGGTAGGGCAGAAAGAGCCCAAAGGAGCTTGACAGAGACCGACAGCACCTCACAGAGCCTGAGACAAACCAACAGATCTCAACAAAACCTCACAGAGACCGACAGGGCCTGAAAGAGCCTGACAAAACCTGACAAAGACTGACAGAGCCCTACAGACCCTGACAGAGCCTGACAAAGTCCAACAGAGCCCGACAAAACTCAACAGAGTCCTACAAATCCTGACATTGCCTGACAGACCCTGATCAAACCCGAGAAAGCCTAGCAGAGCCTGATAGAGCCTGACAAAACCTGACAGAGCCCAAGAGAGCTCCATAAAGCTTGACAGAGCCCACCAGGCCTTGACACAGCATGATAGGGCCTGCCAGAGCCCAACACAGCTCAACAGGGTTCGACAAATCCTCTTAGCACCTGATAGTGAACTATAGAGCCCAGCAAGACATGACAGAGGCTGACAAAGTGCGACACGAACTAGAAGAGCTGAAGAAAGCATTACAGAGTGTGACAGGGCCTGAAACAGCTTGACAGAGCCTTACAGATCGCGACAGAGCCCAACAGGGCTAAACAGAACTTAAAAGAGCCAGACAGAGCCTAGCACATCTTGACAGAACCTTACAGATTGCGACAGAACCTGACAGAGCCCGAGAGAACCCAACAAAGCTTGAAAGAGCCAAAAAGCACCTAGTCATGCTCTGTCAGGCCCTGTCGGGTTCTGTCCGGATCTGTCAGGATCTGTAGGACTCTGTCATACTTTGTCAGGCCCTATCATGTTCTTTCACGATCTGTAGAGCTTTGTTAGGCCCTGTTGTGCTCTGTCAAGCAATGTCAGGATCTGTCAGGATCTGTCGGGTTCTGTTGGGCTTTCTGCAGCGTTGTCAGGCTCTGTTGTGATCTCTCGTGCCATATCAGCCTATGTCGGGCTATTTTGGGGTATATAGGGCACTGTTAATCTGTGTCATACCCTATCAGGCTCTGTCAGGCTTTGTCAAGCTCTGTCCAGGTCTTTTAGGCCATCACGGGCTCTATGTATCTATGTCGTGTTTTTCAGAGCATTTTTGGGCTGTGATTTGTTTTATCAGGCTTTGTCAGCTTCTGTCTAAGTCTGTGAGGCATGTTCAGGCTCTGCCAGGTTTTTTGGGCTCTGTCAGGCCCCATCAAGCGTTGTTGGGCAATGCTGATCTTTGTTGGGCTTTTTTGATCCCTGACGGGCTTTGTCAGTCTCTGTCAGGCTTTGACGACATCTGTCAGGACATGTGGGACTCTGTAAGCCCCTTTTGGGTTAAGTTGGTCTCTGTCACAATCTGTCAGGCTCTGCTTGGCTTTGTCAGGCTCTGTTTGGCTCTGTAGGTCTCTGTCAATCCCTGTCAGGTTTTGTCAGGCTCTTCCAGGCCCTGTCGGTCTCTGTGTGCCTTTGTCAAGAAACGTCGGACTCTGTCAGGCTCTGTCAGGCTCTGTATGTCTCTGTCAAGTTTTTTTGGGCTCTTTCTGCCCTACCAGTCTTTTTCAGGCTCTGTAAAGACCTGTCATGTTCTGTCAGGCCCTGTTGGGTTCTGTCGGTTTTGTCAGGTATTTCAAACCCTGTCCAGCTCTATCAGGCTTTTTCAGGCACTGTCGGGCTTTCCTGCTCTTATTCAGGCTTTGTTGGGCTCTGTTAGTCTTCCTCAAGGTCTATCAAGCTCTGTGAGGACATTTCAAGATTTGTAGGGCTCTGTTGTGTTTTGTCAGGCTCTATTGGGTATTGTCGAGCTCTGTCAGGCTCTATTGGGTGCTGTTGGGTACTTTCAAGCTTTGTTGGGCCCTGTCAGGCTCTATCAGATTCTGTTGGGATTTGTAAAGCTCTGTCAAGCTGTGTCAGGCCCTGTCGTGCTCTGTAATGCTTTGTTGAGCTATTTCAGTCTCTGTCACTCTTTCTCAGCCTGTCAGGTCCTGCTGGACTCTATAGTTCGCTGTCAGGTGTTGTCTGGATTTATAAGGTCCTGTTGACTACTGTCGGTCTCTGTCAGGTCCCGTTGTGCTCTGTCAAGCTTTCTTGGGCCCTGTAAGACTTTTTTAAGCTCTGTCAGGCTTTCTCAGTTTCTGTTTGGCCCTGTAAAGATTTGTCGAAGTCTGTCTGGCTCATTCAGGCTCTATCATGCCCTGGCGGTCACTCTCAGTTTCTGGTAAACTCTTTCATGCCCTGTCAAGCTATTTCAGGCTCTGTCACGCTTTATCTGACTCTATTGGGCCTTGTCGAGTTTGTTGTGCACTGTCAGGCTTCGTTGGACTATGTCAGTTCCTGTCAGGTTCTGTTGGGCTCTTTCAAGCTCTGTCTGGCCCTGTCGGGCTCTGTCTACATCTGTAAGGATCTGTCAAGCTGTGTCAGGACCTATCAGGCTCTGTAGCAATGCTTTGTTGAGTTCTTTAGTCTCTGTCACACTTTTTTAGCCTCTCTCAGGTCCTGACGGGCTCTATCATTCGCTATCAGGCGCTGTTAGGATTTGTCGAACCCTGTTGAGCTGTTTTGGACTCTGTCACGCCCTGGTGGGCTGTGTCTAGCTTTATCAAGCTCTGATGGGCTCTGTCAGGTTTTGTCAGGCCCTGTCAGTCTCTTGCAGGATCTTTCAGTGCTTGGCGGGCTCTGTGGGGTTTGGTCAGGATCTGTCAGGCCCTGTCGGGCTCTGTCAGGTTTTGTCGGGCTCTATCAGTCTCTTGCGGGCTCTGTAAGTCCCTGGAGGGCTCTGTCAGGTTCTGTCAGAATGTGTCAGGCCCTGTCGGGTTCTGTCAGGATCTGTCTAGCTTTTTTGGGCTCTGTCATCCTCTGTCAGGTCCTGTCAGGTTCTGTCAGGATCTCTCAGGATCTGTTGGGATTTCCCAGGATTTTTTGGGCTCTGTAGTGATCTGTCAGGCCTTATCAGGCTTTGTCAGTGTTTTTTGGGACAGGTGGGGCACTGTTAATCTGTGTCATACCCTGTCTGGCTCTGTCAGGCCTTGTCAAGCTCTGTCCAGGTCTTTTAGGCCATGACAGGCTCCGTCTATCTACGTGAGGATCTCTAGGTAATTTTCGAGCTGTGATGGTCTCTATCAGTCTTTGTTGGCTTCTGTCTGACTCTGTGGGTCCTACTCGGGCTCTGTCAGGTTTATTTGGGCTCTATCAGGACGTGTCAAGTGTTGTTGTGCAGTATTAAGGTTTGTTGGGCTTTTTTGATCCCGGTAGGGCCTGACAGAGACTGATAAAGCATGACAGAGTCTGAAAGAGCTCAGCAAAGCATTGCAGAGCATGACAGGGCTTGACACAGCTTGACAGAGCCTTACAGATCTCGACAGAACCTGATAGAACCCTAGCAGGCCCCAAAGAGTAATACTTTGTTGTGCCCTGTCGTGCTCTGTCAGGTCCTGTCAGGCTCTCTCAGGCTTTGTTAGGCCCTGGCATGCTCTGTCAGGCTCTGTCAGGTTCTGTTAGGGTCTATCAGGTTTTGTTTGTTTTTTTCAGTTTCTGTCAAGCGATGTCAGGGTCTATAGGGCTCTGTCAATCCCTCTCAGGTTTTGTCAGGCTCTTTCAGGCCCTGTCGGTCTCTGTGTGACTTTGTCGAGATCTGTCGGTCTCTCTTGGGCTCTGTCAAGCTCTGTCAGGCTCTGTCAAGCTTTTTTGGGCTTTTTTTGCTTGATCAGGCACTTTCAGACTCTGTAGAGCCCTGTCAGGCCTTGTCAGACTCTGTGGGGTTCTGTAGGGCTTTGTCAGGCTCTTTCAATCCCTGTCGGGGTCTGTTAGGCTTTGTTAGGCTTTTTAGCTCTTATTCAGGCTCTGTCAGGCCATGTCAGGATTTCTAGGACTCTGTCGGGATTTGTCAGGCACTGTTAGGTATTCTTGATCTCTGTCAGACTACATTGGGTGGTTTTGGGCTCTTTCAAGCTTTGTTGGGCCCTGTTGGTCTCTGTCAGATTCTGTCGGGATCTGTAATGCTCTGTCAAGATGTGTTAGGTTCAGTGGGGCTCTGTAATGCTTTGTTGAGCTCTTTAATCTCTCTTGCACTTCGTCAGCCTCTGTCAGGTCCTGCCGGGCTCTATCGTTATCTATCAGGTGCTGTCAGGATTTGTCAAACCCTGTTGAGCTTTGTTGGGCTCTGGCAGGCCCTGTCTTTGTCTGTCAGGTCCTGGAGGGCTCTGTCAAGCTTTGTCGAGTTCTGTTGGACTCTGTCGGTTTCTGTCAGGATCTGTCAGGTCCTGTCATGCTCTTTCCTGGTCTGTTATGCTTTATCTGTCTCTGTTGGTTCTTTTGACCTCTGTCGGGCACTGTAGGGCTTAGTTGGGATCTGTCAATTCCTGTCAGGCTCTGTTTGGCTCTTTCAAGTTCCGTTTCGTGTTTATTTGGGCTCTGTGTGGCTCTTGCACACTCTGTAAGTTTCTGGTAGGCTATGTCAGGGTCTGTCGGGGTCTGTCAGGATCTGTCAGGCCCTATAAGCTCTGTTGGTCTTTGTTGGGCCCTGTCATGCTCTCTCAGGCCCTGTCGAGTTCTTTCAGAA